>NC_053024.1:419764958-419877099 GCF_003073215.2 Triticum urartu
CCAGCATTCTGAAGCTTTTGCTAGAAGACATACGGCAAGCTATGGTCCTGCTGAGAAATCTACCACGTACAAATCATCTTTTTGATACCCTTCAAATACTAGAGACTTTTCAGATTCCATTAGAACAAGGCAACGATATTTTCCAAATATTATGATCATGTTTAAATCGCAAAGCATTGAGACAGACATTAAGTTGAAGCCAAGGGATTCAACAAGCATGACTTTATCCATGTGTTGATCCCTTGAGATTGCAACTCTACCTAGACCCAATACCTTACTTTTACCAGTGTCAGCAAATGTGATGTGGCTCTTGTCGGATGGACGTATGGTTGAGTCCATAAGAAGGCTTCATTTGCCAGTCATGTGATTTGTACACCCACTATCAATAATCCATTCTGAAGACGCTGGTGTCGTACCCTACAGTGCAGTTAGGGGGATAGGCTTCACGAAGAGAATTGTGAAGCAAAAACATTTGACAAACCAGTGGGTTATGAAAGCTTAGATCCAGATTAGGACTAATAGGGAGAGTAGCAAGCGATTCAGGAACGAAGTACATAGTAAGACCATTCGGGCATTTGATCTTGCGCCCTACAAGATGTTTGAGGTCCCCAGCAATAGCGTCAGACGATTTTGGTTTTCTGCTGGAGACCTTTCCCCGCAAAAGAGAGTTAAGCTTTCTTAGCCACCCACATCTTCAAGGGTGGATTAGAAGCAATAAGTCTAAGTGCAGCATCTGAGAACTTTGGCTTTGGAGCCCTAGCAAACAGTCTTGCAGGAGGACAATAATACTCATAAGAATAAGCAGAATAGTTCTTGGTCTTATGAACATGGCGGTTTGATGAACCGATCTCATATTCACAGGCCTGAGTATGGTTTCCCTGCAAAACATTTGCGTTAGTGCAACTCAGGTGAGTCCTCTGTCTGTATGAAGCCTTTGGGCCATATGAAGCCTGTGGTCTGGGGTTTGTCTTCTTTATCTGTGGTGTCATGATGACATTCACAGGAAGATTTTCCAAACACCTTTTGGGCACCCAGATCTTCTTCATAGGCGGTCCATTCCTGCAGTTAGTACCAATGTACCTGGCAAACACTTCACCATTCTGATTCTTAAACAGTTTATAGTTTGCATCAAAGGATTCATCGATGACAATGGGGTTAGCACAAGTGAAGCCAGATAGATTGGATGGATCAGCTGAAGGTTCCTTTGCAGCAACCCATGTGGTTTTGGGATACTGCTCGGGTTTCCAGTAAGAGCCATCAGCATTCATTTTCCTTATGAACCCTACACCCTCTTTCCTCGGGTTTCGGTTCAAGATCTGCTTTTTGAGGACATCACATAATGTCTGATGCCCTTTAAGACTTTTGTACATCCCTGTTGCAAGCAGTGTCTTCAACCTAGCATTCTCATCAGCAATAGTAGTGGAATCCTCAGCAGAGGGGTTAGTTCCCACATCAACAGTTGAAGATATTGCAACAGTAGCAGTAGTAGAACATTCAGCAACAGTAGTAGCATTATCACGCTCAATGCATTTAAGACATGGTGGTTCAAATCCTTCCTGAGCAGAGCTGATCTGTTCGGCGCGAAGTGACTAGTTTTCCTTTTGAAGATCTTCATGAGCCGCTCTCAATTTCTAAAAATCTTGCTTCCTTTGAAGATAATCATAGGAAAGCTTTTCATGAGTTGTTGAGAGCGTTTCATGACGACTTTCAAGTTCCTCATACTTAACGTGAAGATTTTTTATGTCTTCAATTAAGGACTCAAATCGATTCATTTCAGCACCTAACAGATCATCGCTTTTGTCTAACAGTTTTTGAATATGTTCCATAGCTTTCTGTTGTTTAGTTGCAATTTTAGCAAGTGTTTTGTAGCTAGGTTTTGAACCACAATCAGAGTCATCGTCACTAGATGTTTGATAGTGAGTAGTGCGTGTGTTTACCTTGGTACGGTGTGCCATGAAGCAGTAGCTAGGAGCGGAGTAGTCCTTGTCATTTGCATCGGTGTCGGTGATGAAGTCATTGTCTTCAGTGTTGAAGATGGACTTGGCAACGTATGCTGTAGCCAGACTTGCGACGCCTAAATTGGACTCCACCTCAGACTCCACCTCCGCCTCCTCAGAAGCGGACTCCTCCTCTGAATCCATTTCCTTGCCAAAAAATGCACGTGCCTTGCCAGATGAGCTCTTCTTGTGTGATGAAGACTTTGAGGAAGACTTGGAAGAAGACTTTGAATATTTCTTCTTCTTCTTGTCGTCAGAGTCATATTCCTTGCTCTTCTTCTTCTTTTTGTTCTCATTATCCCACTGCGAACACTCAGAGATGAAGTGGCCAGGTTTCTTGCACTTGTGACATGTTTTCTTCTTGTAGTCATGAGCAGAAGCTTCATCATTCCTTGAGCTTGATCGGGAAGACTTTCTGAAACCTTTCTTCTTGGTGAATTTTTGGAACTTCTTCACAAGCATAGCAAGTTCCCTTCCAATGTCTTCAGGATCATCCGAACTGCTGTCAGATTCTTCTTCAGATGAGGAGACAGCTTTTGCCTTTAAGGCACGAGTTCGCCCATAGTTTGGACCGTAGATATCTCTTTTCTCAGAAAGCTGAAACTCATGTGTGTTGAGCCTCTCAAGTATGTCATACGGATCGAGTGTCTTGAAACCAGGACTTTCTTGAATCATCAGGGCTAGGGTGTCAAACGAACTATCAAGTGATCTCAGCAGTGTCTTGACGACTTCATGCTTGGTGATCCTAGTAGCGCCGAGGGCTTGAAGCTCATTTGTGATGTCAGTGAGTCGGTCAAATGTGAGCTGGACATTCTCATTGTCATTTCGCTTGCAGCGGTTGAAGAGGTTGCGAAGGACACTGATTCTCTGATCTCTCTGGGTTGAGACGCCTTCATTGACCTTGGAGAGCCAGTCCCAGACCAGCTTAGATGTTTCCAAAGCACTCACACGGCCATACTGTCCTTTGGTCAGATGACCACAGATGATATTCTTGGCAGTAGAGTCCAGTTGAACGAACTTCTTGACATCAGCAGCAGTGACACCTTCTCCATCCTTGGGAACGCCGTTCTTGACGACATACCATAGGTCGACATCAATGGCTTCAAGATGCATGCACATCTTATTCTTCCAGTAGGGATATTCTGTTCCATCGAAGCCGGGGCACGCAGCGGAGACTTTAATTATCCCTGCAGTCGACATAGCTAAAACTCCAGGTGGTTAAACCGAATCACACAGAACAAGGGAGCACCTTGCTCTGATACCAATTGAAAGTGCGTTATATCGACTAGAGGGGGGTGAATAGGCGATTTTTATGAAAGTCTTCAAAACATGGAAGTTATGAAGACAAACGATAGAAATAAACCTATTACCCTGCAGCGGAAGGTAGACTACACTAGGCAAGCCATAGTCAAGTATTCAATGGAGTGAAAGAACAATGACTAATAGTAGCAATGTAGTAAGGATCAGGTAGGAGGATATTATGAAGTCAAACAGAAAACGCAGTCACTCAGTGAAGATAAAAGATAGTGCAATCATACAATGACTTCACAAGGAGTAACAGTGAGTAAAGGGAAGGCAAGATGAAACCAGTGACTCGTTGAAGATAATGATTTGTTGGACCAGTTCCAGTTGCTGTGACAACTGTACGTCTGGTTAGGGCGGCTAGGTATTTAAACCTTAGGACACACAGTCCCGGACACCCAGTCATGAACACGCAACTCAGGACACCCAGTCCTCACCGTATTCCCCTTGAGCTAACGTCACACAGACCTCGCCCAATCACTCTGGTAAGTCTTCAAGGTAGACTCCCAAACCTTCACAGACTTCGTTCACCGGCAATCCACAATGTCTCTTGGATGCTCAGAACGCGACGCCTAACCGGCTGGAGGATGCACAATCCTCAAGTGTAATAAGTCTTGAGATCACACAGACAAGAAGACTTAAGTGATGCCTAATTCTCTTTGGCTCTGGGTGGTTAGGGCTTTATCCTCGCAAGGAATTTTCTCTCAAAGGCTTCGAGGTGGGTTGCTCTCAAACGAAAAAAAGCCGTACTCTGAATCTGAGCAGCCAACCGTTTATGGTTGTAAGGGGGTGGGCTATTTATAGCCACTTGGCAACATGACCTGATTTGTCCGAAATGACCCTGGGTCACTAAGGAACTGACACGTGTTCCAACGGTCTGATTTCAAACTCACACAATAACTTTACTTGGGCTACAAGCAAAGCTGACTTGTCCGACTCTGGACAAGATTCGCTCTCAAAGTCTTCACTCGAAGACATAGGTTTTGTTTAAGCATCACTTCAGTCATTCTGACTAGTTCTCTTGGACCCCACTTAACAGTATGGTGGTTCCTATGACTCAACAAAGAGGAAGAAAAAGAACTACGAAAGATCTAAGTCTTCGAGCTACATAGGCTTCATGCGATGTCTTCTCTTGTCATAGTCTTCAATGTGAATATCTTCATATACCACCTTTGACTTCAATGTCTTCATACATTTTTAGGGGTCATCTCTGGTAGGAAAACCAAATCAATGAGGGACTTCTACCTGTGTTATCCTGCAATTATCACAAACACATTAGTCCCTCAACTAGGTTTGTCATCAATACTCCAAAACCAACTAGGGGTGGCACTAGATGCACTTACAAGCATTCTGAAGCTTTTGCAAGTGGACATGTAGCAGGTTGTGGTCCTATATAGAAATCAACAATATACAAATCTCCTCTCCTAAAGCCTTAGAAGACATTAGAATTGTCAGCTTCCATGATCACAACACAATGATACTTTCCAAATACAATAACCATATCAAGGTCACAAAGCATTGAGACAGACATGAGGTTGAACCTTAAGGACTCGACAAGCATGACTTTGTCCATGTGTCGATCCTTTGAGATTGCAACCTTACCTAGACCCAATACCTTGCTTTTGCCTTTGTCAGCGTAGGTGATATGCTTCAGATGTGATGCAGATAAATCAGCGTCCATCAATAAGCTCGTGTCACCAGTCATGTGATTTGTACATCCACTATCAAGGACCCACTCAGTGGCTTTGGGTTGATCATCCCGCAGATGAATTAGTGCATCATACAAACTCATATACTTCATCAGTGAAGAATATGATATCAATTTCATCAAGCAATAGAACAGATAAAGCAGTATGAGGACATGAGAAATGGAATTCATTTCTTCATGATTAGCTTGTGTCCTTTCAAGCATATTCAGGTCTCCAGCAAATTCTTCAGACGATTAAGTTCGTTTGGAGACCTGACCCTGCATAAGAGATTAGTTCTTTTTCTTCACCACCCACATCTGAAGGGGTGGCAAAGAGTTCATCATTCTGCGAGCTCCATAAGAGAAAGGTGGCATAGATGCCAATCCACTTCGTTTCACATAAAAGGGATTAGGGTAAGCATAAGAGTAAGCAGAGAAATTCTTAGAGGACTTATGAACATAATGATTTGAAGAATAATTCCCATATCCATAATCCTTAGATCTTCCCTGCGAAACAGGCAGGTTAGCACGATGATGTTCATATGAGGACTTTGATCCTTTTGAGGAATTTGATCCATGTGAGGAGTTTGGTCCGTATGAGGACTTGGACCCATATGAAGAATTTGGTCCATATGAAGAATTTGATCTGGGTTCCTATTCTTCACAGGTGTTGTCATGATGACATTCACATGAAGATTTTCAAGGCACCTTTTGGGAACTCAGATTTTCTTCATAGGAGAACCGTTCCTGCAGTTAGTGCCAACATATCTAGCAAATAATTCACCATTCTGATTTTTGAATAGTTTATAATTGGAGTCAAATGACTCATCAGAAGAATATGAAGATTCACATGTAAAGCCAGATAAAGTAGATGGATCCACTGAAGGTCCCTTTGCAGCAACCCATGAGGTTTTGGGATACTGCTCAGGTTTCCAGTAGGTCCCATCAACATTAAGTTTCCTCTCAAAGGCAATACCCTCTTTCCTAGGGTTCCTGTTGAGGATCTGCTTTTTAAGCACGTCACAAAGAGCCTGATGCCCTTTGATGCTTTTGTACATGCCTGTCATATACAATTCCTTCAGCCCTGCATCATCAGTGATACTAGCAATGCCCTTAGATGAGGAAATAGTGATAGCAGAGGCAGATGAAGAATTTACAGCAATGGAAGTATTTGAGAATTTAGGTGAAGAATTAGCAGTTTCGCGTTCAATGCACTTCAAACATGGAGGAACACATTCATCCTGAGTAGCACTGATCTTTTGAGCAAGTAATGAATCATGCTCCTTCTGAAGAGCTTCATAACTCACTCTTAACTTCTCAAGATCTTGCTTTCCTTGAAGAAATTCATAAGAAAGCTTCTCATGATCAGATAGGAGAGTGTTATGATGACCTTGAAGATTGTCAAACTTGGACCGAAGTCTTTGAAGATTTTTAGTCAAAATTTTAGTGCGATCCATTTCCTCGCCCAACATATCATCACTTTTATCTAGCATGTTTTGTACTTTTTCAAGAGCCTTTTGCAGTTTCATAGAAATCTTAGCAAGTTTAGAATAGCTGGGTTTCAGGTTTTCATCAGATTCATCCTCACTAGATTCAGAGGAGGGATATTTGAGTACCTTTGAGCCTTTTGCCATGAAGCAATAGGTGGGGCGTAGTCCTCATCGCCATCATCAGTAGTGTTGGGGAGGTCCTTTTCTTCAGAGTTGAAGATGGACTTGTTGACGAAAGCAGTCGCGAGGGCTAGGCTCGCCACACCAGAGTCTGACTCCTCAGATTCCTCCTCTTCCTCATTTTCCTCAGATTCAGCCTTAGAGTCTATTTCCTTGCCAATGAATGCCCGAGCCTTCTTGGAGCTGCTCTTCTTGTGAGATGAGGACCTTGAAGGTTTTGATGACGAGGACTTTGAAGATTTCTTCTTCTTCTTTAAATCATCAAAACTGTAATCCTTGTACTTCTTCATCTTTGATTCCTTTTCCCACTGAGGACAATCTTGAATGTAGTGTCCAGGTTTCTTGCATTTGTGGCAGAGTCTCTTCTTGTAATCATGGGATGAGGAATCTGATCTCAAGTCACCACCTCTTGAGGATTTACCAAAGCGACCACGTCTTGAGAACTTTTGCAACTTCCACACGAGCATTGCTAGCTCCTGGCTCAGTTCTTCAGGGTCACCAAGGATGCTGCCAGAATCTTCACCTTCAGATTCAGACACTGCCTCGGCCTTCAGAGCCCGTGATCTACCATAACTTGGTCCATAGATATCTCTGTTCTCAGCAAGCTAGGACTCATGAGTGTTTAGTCTCTCGAGGATATCAGCAGGATCAAGTGACTTATAGTCTCCATGTTCTTGTATCATCAATGCCAAGGTATCAAATAAGGAATCAAGCGATCTCATCAATTTCTTCACCACCTCATGGCCGGTTATATCAGTGGCACCAAGTGCTTGAAGCTCATTTGAGATGTCAGTGAGGCGATCAAAGGTTTGTTGAACATTTTCATGGTTGAGTCTTTTGAAGCGTTTGAAGAGATTACGAAGAACGTCAACTCGAGAGTCACGTTGTGTTGAGACTCCCTCATTGACCTTGGACAGCCTGTCCCAGATAAGCTTAGCTGTCTCCAAAGCACTCACTCTGCCATACTGCCCTTTGCTCAGAAGGCCACATATGATGTTCTTCGCTTGAGAGTCGAGTTGCTTGAATCTCTTCACATCAGCAGCGTTGATGGTAGGTGTGACAGAGGGGACGCCATTTTCCACAATGTACCAGAGATCATTATCAATTGCCTCAAGATAAATGCGCATCTTATTCTTCCAGTAGGGGTAGTCCATCCCATCGAAGGTAGGACAGCAAGCAGAAACCTTGATCATACCTGCGGTGGACATAACTAAAACTCCAGGAGGTTAAACCAAAATCACACAAAACAAGGGAGTACCTTGCTCTGATACCAACTGAAAGTGCGTTATATCGACTAGAGGGGGGGTGAATAGGCAATTTTTATGAATTCTTCACTAAGGAATTTCAGGGTGAGGAAATTCCTGAATGAAGAACTACTTGCAGTGGAATAAGTACTCATAAGTAAACAAAAAGAACATGAGCGTGGTATTCATGATGCAATGAAAACAAGCACAGCGTACAGAAAGCGTAAACATAGGATAAATAGAATGAAGACAAACAGACTGAAGAAATTGAACTGAGGAAATTGACAAAGTCTTTAGTGAAAGTCTTCAAACAGATATGAACAAGCACACAACACAGAAATGAGGAAATGGAAGGGTTGAGGAAATGGAACCAGTTAGCTCGGTGAAGACAATGATTTGGTAGACCAGTTCCAACTGTTGTGACAGTTGTACGTCTGGTTAGGGCGGCTAGGTACTTAAACCCGAGGACACACAGTCCCGGACACCCAGTCCTGAACACGTAGCTCAGGACACTTAGTCCTCACTGTATTCCCCTTGAGCTAAGGTCACGCAGACCTCGCCCAATCACTCGTGGTAAGTCTTCAGGTGACTTCCAAACCTTCACAGACTCGGTCACTCGGTGATCCATAATTTCCTCTTGGATGCTCTAGACCATGACGCCTAACCGTCTGGAAGATGCACAGTCTTCAAAGGTAACAAGCGTCGGATCCACGCAGGATCAATCTCTTCAGTGATGCTCAATCACTTGGGGTTTGTAGGTATTTGGGTTTGGGTTTTCCTCACCTGATGATTTTCACTCAAAGTCCTCAGAGGATGGGATGCTCTCAAATGACAAGTGTCGGTTTCTCCCGGAGCAGCCAACCAGCTAGTGGTTGTAGGGGGGCTATTTATAGCCTAGGGAGCAGCTCGAAATGATAAGACATAAATGCCCTTCAATGATATGACCGTTAGGTGGGTAGATATTTTGGGACAGCTGGCGCATAGCACAACAACGGTCGGAATTTTGAGTATCAAATTCCTCAGGGCTATCATGATCCTCACTATGTAGGTAATTCGCACTGACGAATTCCTAAGTCCTCAGTCAGAACAAATTCCTCAGAGACCAGAAGAACTTCATCTCTGTCAATGAAGACATTTGACTGGATTGTATGAGATTTCCAATGGTTTCACTCGAAGGGATTGGTAGATGTAGGATTTGAGTTGGGCATCACTTGGAAATTTTTCCTTAGTATTTCCTTGACCCCCTTTAACCGTACGGTGTTTCCTATGAATCAAGAAAGAGAAAAAGAAACTATGAAAACAAAAGTATTCACGCTCCATGTTCCTCGAATGAATACCAAGTCTTCGGGATTACACCAATTTCTTCACTTTCAAAGTCTTCAGAAAGTCTTTAGAAATCCAAAGTCTTTAGTCAAAGAACTTCAGTTTTAGGGGTCGACTTTCTCTATAAATATCAAACTCCTCATAGACTTATCGACCTGTGTACACTCATAAACACATTAGTCCCTTAACCTATATGTCTTCAATACACGAAACTCACTAAGGGGCACTAGATGGACTTACACCTTGTTCTTTGAACAGTTAACCTACAAGAAGATGGATTTGTGAGGCACATGCGTAAATTGGAGTTCAACATGTGATCTGATCGCATATATATAACGTAATTGATACTTTGGATCAGACCAGTGTTTAACGAGGCCTCTCCAGTCTTCATTCGATATATTTTCCACTGGAGATGTTTGGGAAAGTTCACTATTAGCCTTGCCTTCAAGGTGAGTTTTCCTCAAGTTTTACCGATACTGTCGCAGATCAGACTTGAAAACATGGGTGCAAGCTTGTCTGGTTGCATCATCTTGGCTATCCAACTTGAACCTCATCTATTGAAAATTATGGGAGTCTCATTATCAGCAACCTAGAAAGTATGCGACAGAGCAAGACGATATTACTAGTTTCCATAAATAACCATACTTATAGATAAATGGTCGAGGAAGGTGTTGAACTGGGTTTTGTCTTTGTCATTCTTGTACTGAATCCATGTTGGGAGGATACGTGCATGACACCTAACAGAAACCGTTGCCTCTGATACTAACTTGGCTAACTCTGTAGCATCATGTGGCCTTTGTAAATCTGCCTCAAAATGGATCTCCATTCTTCCTCCTCTAGATTTAGTTAACCTATCGAGCATTATCCCTAATGTTTGTTTCCTCGTGCACCTAGGTGCTAGTCCAACAGCGAACATAGGAAGTGTTAGTGTACATCAAACTGTGAGACTACATATAAAGAAGCATGCAACTGTAACTTGACTCTAGCAACTACCTTCTTGCTGTTGAAGCTTACAAAGTTCATCTGATCTTGCCAACTCGTCTTGTGTCAAGAGTGTGTCGACAGTAGTGTTAGGTGGCAAGGGAGCTTGGGAACGTGCTGCTAGCTGAGGTGATAAACGAGTAACTTGTGCAGCTGGTGGTACTATGGAAGGTGTTGCAACAACTAGGGTTGTCGCTGCTTGTTTGGTCGCAGCTATTAGTTTCTGTTTGTCTTGTTTTGCAGCTCGTGTAGCACGGGATACCACGTTTGTACAAATTTCCGGTGGACTTTGACCTTCTATTGCACCATCAGTACCAACAGAATCTGCATAATTCTTTGGCTTCCGTTTCCGTGTGTCCTTAGTACTAATGCCATCCCCTGTCATTCTATGTTCCTTCCTCTTTCTCTGTGCCATGTTAAGTCAATACGACAAGAAAAAGGAATAAAAATTCAGTTCTTCAGAACAAATTGATGTGTGATACAGACGAACTGAACTTTAATGTTAGACAACCACATGATAGGAGGATGAAATATATACGAAAAGCAGGACGACATGAGATAATCAGAACTATGATGTGTAAACTAAGCAGAAGGCATTTCAATAAATTAGAAGCAATGCAATGGAAGGTAGACACCATATGAAAGATGCTACAAATATTGCTCTGCCAAGTTAACATTGTCCCATCATAACTGACGTTTAAACAAATGTGAAGTAGTACAAGAAATAAATCATATGCAAGATGCAAACAACATCACACTACCAAGTTAAAGGTCTCTCGTCATTAGTGCCATCGCATATTCACAACATTGCATATTCACAGCTTATGATGCATAAACTACATTTCAACAAATTAGAAGCAATGAAAGATAGACACCACATGTAAGACACAATGAATATCACTCTACCAAGTTAAAACTATCTCGTCATTAGTGCCATTTCAAAAAGTTAGTAGTACAAGCTAGAAAATAATGCGAGATGTAAACTATATCAGACTCCCAAATTAAACGTGTCTTGTGAAAAGTGATTGTTGCACATTACACAACAGGAGTACTTTGATGTAAGAACATGGTGTGATAGACAGATATTCTATGTTCTAGAAACAGGAACACGTGTCATATTCACAAGTATAATGTGTAAAGTAAGCAGATGGAATTCAACAAAATTAGAAGCAATACAAGCTAGATATCATACATAACATGCAACCACATATAACAGTGCCATGTTAGAGGGAGCACCTGTGATGGTGGACAAGGGGGAACGTGATCATCATTAACACAGCTACTTTGAGTGTCTATGCATGTGTTGTCTTCCAAATCTTGTTGGGGGGGATGGCTGAGTAGAATGTGTAGAGGCCCTCCGTTTGGAAGAAGCACATTTATCCACTGCCTTGCTAATTTCCTTCCGCTTTATTGATTTTGCATTGTCAAGTAAAACCGACAAGAAAAAGCAATAAAATTCACTTTTCAGAACTCATCATGCATGATACTGACAATCACTACCTTGATGTAAGGCAAACACATGATACGAGGATGGAATATGTACGAAAAAATAGGACGACATGGCATATTCACAACTATTTGTGTAAACTAAGAAGAAGTAATTTAATCAAATTACAAGCAATACAAGTGAGACACCGTATGCAACATGCAAGACAATATCACACTACCAAGCTAGAAAAAGCAGCTGGGATGCCGGTTTCGCCGGAAGATAGCCATCAGTCCCTGCCTTATTTTTTCCTTCCTATTTATTAATTGTATTGCCTTGTCAAGTCAAACCCACAAGAAAAATGAATAAAGATTCACTTGTCAGAACTCATTGATGCAGGATGCTGACGAGCACTACTTTAATATAAGGCGACCACATGATAGGACGATTGAATGTGTAAGAAAAAAGGACAGCATTGCATATTCACAACTATGATGTGTAAACTCAGCAGAAGGCATTTTAACAAATTAGAAGCAATGAAAGCTAGACACCATATGAAAGATGCAATGAATATCACTCTACCAAGTTAAAACTGTCTCGTCATAAGTGTCATTTCAACAAATTCGAAGTAGTACAAGCTAGAAAAGAATGTGAGATGTAACCTATATCACACTCCCAAGTCAAACGTGTCTTATGACAAGTGATTGTTGCAGGTTACACAACAGTAGAACTTTGATGTAAGAATATGGTGTGACAGAAATACATTGTATGTTCTAGAAACAGGAACACGTGTCTTATTCACAAGTATAATGTTTAAAGTAAGTAGATGGAATTCAACAAAATTAGAAGTAATACAAGCTAGACATCATACATAACATGCAACCACATATAACAGTGCCAAGTTAGGAGCACCTGTGATGGTGCACTAGGGGAGACATGCTCATCATCAACACAACTACGTTGAATGTCTATGCATGCGTTGTCTTGCAAATCTTCTTGGGGAGTGGCGGAGTAGAATCTGTAGAGGCCCTCTGTTTGGAAGGAGTACCTTTATCCACTGCCTTGCTAATTTCCTTCTGTTTTATTGATTTTGAATTGTCAAGGAAACCCGACAACAAAAAACAATAAAATTCACTCTTCAAAACTCATTCATGCATGATACTGACAATCACTACTTTGATGTAAGGCAAACACAAGATACGAGGATGGAATATGTACGAAAAACAAGCCGGCATGGCATATCCACAACTATTTGTGTAAACTAAGTAGAAGCCATTTCAACAAATAAGAAGCAATGCAAGCTAGACACCAGATGAAAGATGCAACCAATATGACTCTGCCAAGTTAAAAGCATCCCAACATAAATGGCGTTTCAACAAATTAGAAGCAGCGCATGCTATAAATCATATGAAAGATGCAACCAATATCACACTGCATATACTAAAGGTGTCTCATCATATTGATTGATGCGGGATACAAAAAAAACAATAGTTTTATGTAAGGACATGCTTAATAGATAGATGTACTATGTACTAAAAACCAGAAGGCATGTCATATTAACAAGTATAATGTATAAACTAAGCAGAATAGCACATGCAATTTAACCAAATTGGAAGAATTACAATCTAGACACCATATGCAACATGCAACCACATATCACGCTGTCAAGTTAGAACAAGCACCCGCGATGTTGGTGTACGGGAGGCTGACACTGCATTCTTTAAAAGAGCATATTTTCTAACAGTAACCCACTGGCGTGACTGTCTCATCATAAGTGATTGACGAAGGATACACGAGAACATTAGTTTGATGTAAGAACATGGTTAATAGACAGATGTACTAGTATGTATCAAAACAGGGAAGGCATGTCATATTCAAAGGTATAATGTGTAAGCTAAGCAGATGCAATTTAACCAAATTGGAAGTAATACAAGCTAGACATCCGGCTGGAGTGGTGAGCATGATCATCGAATACCTGAGAGCTTGGTGGGAGGGGAGCTTCTTCGCCACCATCGTGGCTTTTTAGTTGTCTTCCAGGTGATGTCTGTCTGTGCTGGGCTTGTCACTGGCTTGGCCAGTGCCCTGACTAGCTATTTGTCTTTTGGTGCTCCCGGGATGGTGGTTCATGTAAAAAATATCTTTCCTTATCTCAATAAAGACCGACTTCAGCCTTTCAAATATAAGCTAGACACCATATGCAACATGGAACCACATATGACGCCGCGAAGTTAAAGCAAGCACCTGGGATGGTGGTTCATGGCGAGCGAGATCATCAACTCCAGAGCTATGTTTGCCGTCTCCATCTATTGAACATGCCACCTTTAAAGCGCTGGAATGTGTCTTGCCTGCCAACAAAGAAAATAGCAGCGACTTCTCTCTTTTATTTCATGCTTCTATCAACAGTTTGGCAGAGTCTGAAATACCCATGCATAAAAAAACAATAGTGAGAGTATGGGTGAAGTGTGTGCAGAACTAGTGCACTGTAAAAGTAGCAGATAGTAGGTGGCTAAAAAATAAATGATAGGAGACATATGATAGCTCTACAACATTGCATGGCAAACAAAATTAGATTCTACTCCGTATGATTTTGTAATATATGAGCACATGGATGGCTGGAAAATGTAGGTACTCCACCAGCACACCACCACATGTGGTCCTATCAAAATAACAGTCGACTAAAAATAAATAGGCCAGTCGATTTTGTTATGAATCGTCCGATCTACAAGGAACGGGCAGATGGCCTTCGTCTACCTCCCGCCAGTCACTGTTGAAGATCTTTCTTGAACCGCCAGGGACCACCGACCCAGACCCCTGCCTCCACCGCGCCACCCTCCCCTCGACCTCACACCACTGTCGTGCTTGGCAGCGCCCTCCCGATCATCCCTTTAAGCCCGTCCGACCTCCAGATCGGGCGCTAGCAGCTCCTAGGCCCCACACACCCCTAAGATAAACACCGAGGCGCTGCTTCCCCGGTGTAATAGGCGGACTAGAGCCTGTTACGCCGGCGAATGCTTCCTTTAATTGGGAATCAACTGACCAGGAATTGAAATCCAGGGGGCGATGGACCTCTAGCTAAGGTGAAATGGTACATGAGGAGAAACCTTGTGCATCGCGAGTTACTAGGAACATCTAGTATCAGGAAGAAGGTGTAGGAAGAAGTGGTCAACTAGTGTCTTCTATGGGATGAATATCGTGCAAGCAGACACGTAAGATTTGCATGAATAAGGGAAGAGGAGTACCATTTCTGGTTGCCAATGTTGTGTCATCCTGATGTCGCGGCGATTTTCTTCTTTTTACTGGGGAACCGATGTTTTGGAGGAGGGTGGAGCCTTGGACGAACCCATGGCCAAATTGTTGACTATGTTGTGGTGTTGTCTGTGGGCGGAGGGGAAGCAGATTCGAGGCGGTGAAGGACAGTGTAGCAGGAACAACTCTAGTGCGGTGGATAGTGGCGACATTGGAGTGGCAGCGGTGAGGCGCAGGACGGCGTGGTTGAACTGGCTCGGGTGCGGTGCACGTCGGCGTCCCAGAGGCAGCTCGGCCTTGGCTTCAACTACTAGCCGTGGAGGGCGTTGCGGTTGCGGTGGACGACAACGTCGGGGTATCGGCTCCAGCGTGATGGAGGAGGGTCGCGGTTGATGGGTGGGATGGGGTGGCAGACGGACGACGTCGGGATTTCGTGGCTGGTGGACAGGTAGTTTTGGCGCCCACATAGTACGAATGGGTAATTGTATGGGGGCGGGGGGAGCTAAGGGGGAACCATGTTCCGGTCTAGGACGTGCTTGTTTTTGGATTTTTTTGAACAGATTGGACGCGCGTGTTTGAAATTTGGGGTAAGTACAAACTTTTCCCCCCTCTTAAATTTCGGACCGACTGCGGTTCGGGGGTAGGACAGTAATCCCAGGTGTCCTTGTCGGCGTCTTGGGAATGGGGGTACCCAGACTTGCCTGCCTGCGGCCCAGGGCGTGGCTGCACTAGCAGCCTGGTACGGCCCATCTTCATCAACCAACACTCAAGACCCTCGCGAGGGGCCAAGCCTCGCGAGGCGGACAACACAAGACCTCCTCAGGGGAAACCTCACTAGACAGGTTCGTGAGGAGCAAAGAGATCAAGGCAAGGGGAACCTCGTGAGGTTCCCATGACGTGAGCCATTACGACCAAGGCCAGGCGGGCGCCAGCGGGCGTAGGGTGCCAGTTTCCTCTTTGGTGCTAAAGAGGCAAGTGCAGGCGAGGAGTCCCGAGGCGTTAGGCAAAGGTTTCCATATCGGTGAAACGAGACCAAGACCAGCAAGACGGCAAGACGGAGGTCATCACGGAGCCCACGACGGCGTCACCACCAGAGCCTTTGGCAGGCAAAGACCACCTTTTGTCAGGATAACTTATACTCGTTGTCCCCCTTCAAACTGGCCGTTGTGGGATCCCTTCCCGCCTAATATTAGGGGAGAGGACTCGGGCCTCTATAAATAGGGCTAGCCACCACCGTAGTGGGGGGGGGGGAGACCGGATCGGCTCATTTGGAGACGGATCACTCAGTTCATCCCCAGCCACACAAGCTCATCGAGCTCAAGAACACCGCTCCTCAAGAGGTTGTTCTTCCCTTGTACTTGTTCATCCCCAGCCTACAAGGCAATCCACCACACCACACTGGACTAGGGTATTACACCAGAACGGTGGCCCGAACCAGTATAAACTCTTGTGTCCCTTGTTCCTTGGGTTCGGCGAGCTAGGCTCTGAGATCATTGCGAGAGCGTGAGTTAGGGGGAGAGATCTTCGTGCGCACCCCAGTGTTCGAACCTCTTAGGTTTGCCAGAACCCGTAATTCAACATTTGGCACACCAGGTAGGGGTGTGCCGAGGTTTTTCACCCCATCGACCGACCTGTCGTCTCCCCGCGTTTTCGATGTCCGATGATACATCTCCAACGTATCTATAATTTTTGATTGCTCCATGCTATATTATCTACTGTTTTGGACAATATTGGGCTTTATTTTCCACTTTTATAATATTTTTGGGACTAACCTATTAACCGGAGGCCCAGCCCAGAATTGTTGTTTTTTTGCCTATTTCAGTGTTTCGGATAAACAGAATATCAAATGGAGTCCAAACGGAATAAAATCTTCGGAAACGTGATTTTCTCACCGAACGTGATCCAGGAGACTTGGACCCTACTGCAAGGGATCAAAGAGGTGGTCACGAGGGTGGGGGCGCCCCCCTAGGGCGCGCCCCCTGCCTCATGGGCCCCTCGATGCTCCACCGACGTACTCCTTCCTCCTATATATACAAACGTACCCCCAAACGATTAGAACAGGAGCCAAAACCCTAATTCCACAGCCGCAACTTTCTGTATCCACAAGATCCCATCTTGGGGCATGTTCCGGAGCTCCGCCGGAAGAGGGCCGTCATCATGGAGGGCTTCTACATCATCCTAGCCCCTCCGATGAAGTGTGAGTAGTTTACCTTAGACCTTCGGGTCCATACTTAGTAGCTAGATGGCTTCTTCTCTCTCTTTGAATCTCAATACAAAATTCTCCCCATCTCTTGTGGAGATCTATTCGATGTAATCTTCTTTTTGCGGTGTGTTTGTTGAGACCGATGAATTGTGGGTTTATGATCAAGTTTATCTATGAATAAAATTTGAATCTTCTCTGAATTCTTTTATGCATGATTGGTTATCTTTGCAAGTCTCTTTGAATTATCCGTTTGGTTTGGCCAACTAGATTGGTAGTTCTTGCCATGGGAGAAGTTGTAGCGACCAGACCTCAAACAGTCTGATCTCTGTGCTCCGGTGTCATCCCTGGATCAGTAATGCTGACACCACACAGTACTCGGAGGATTTATAGCAGAGTAGCAATCACACACTTATTACATCGAGTGTCTCAAAAGAGAACTCATTACAATAAATATGGCTTAAGGCCATCTAATAACGATAACAGCGGAAGGCTTGGAAGATAAGTGAGTCCATCAACTCCAACGGCATCACTGAGTATAGAACCACGAACTAAAACTCCTTAATCATCGTCTGAAAAGTCTGCAACATTAATGTTGCAGCCCGAAAACGGGTCAGCACATGGAATATGCTGGCAAGGTAACACATAGAGAGTAATGGAATGAAATAGCTATACTATATGCATATTTGGCTGGTCGAAAGCTCTATGGTTACAGTTTTTGCGTAAAGCCAATTTTTCCCTACTTCAAAGAAATAAATTTGATTTAACTATCATGGTAGTTGTTAAACATTGAGAATGGTTGACAGCATTCTCAATCCCAATTAAGCATCATCATTAAACGTAACCCAACAAAATTAATTTTAGAGTAACATGTTGAGATTCACATGATAATCCAAGTACTAGATACTCAAGATGTCCATAACCGGGGACACGGCTAACCATGATTAGTTTATTACACTCTGCAGAGGTTTGCGCACTTTTCCCCACAAGACTCGATCGCCTCCATTTGGTTTCTCGCACTTCATGGTGTTTGAGAAGACGGATGACCGAGACATAGTCTTTCAGAAGCGCTAGCACCTTATGATCGGGTAGACCGTACCACCTACATCCCCTACATCTGCTAGTCTACCACTGCAAGAGTTCGCACGACTTAGTCAACTATGCTAGAGCCCTAATAGCTTGTGGCTGCACACGAAAGTTTCTAGTATGAATAGTCTCATGATCCCTTTGAGCCTGGGTGGCGGTCCAAAAGAAAACAGGCAAGTCCTGGAATACCCAGGTGCCTCAATCCACCCAGATGTGTGTTTAAGTTGCCACCTTAGATAAACCATTAATTAACAAAACTCACATCTGTCATGGATATCACCCACCCAATCCACGTCTACTGGCATAGCATGGCATAATAAGCAAACATAGAAGTAACTCCCAGAGGTTTGATAATAAACAGGTAATAGGTACTACCTCAACTACTTCCCATCCCACAATTTAATTAGATCCTAATCATGCAATGTGTGAGGATTGATCTAATGCAATAAAACTGGGTAGTAGAAAAGGTATGATCAAAGTGTTACTTGCCTTGCTGATGATCCGGGAAACCTAGCGATTCGAAGTAACAAGCGGCGCACTCCGGGTATTCTATCGCAAACAAACAAACAAGCATATAATAAGTACTCATATAATGCACGGGTAAAACTCAAATAAGAGATCTAACCAGAAGGTTCAACTTAAGAACTCCGGTTGGCAAAAAGAATCAAATCGAACGAAGCAACGAAAGTCAAACGGCGAAAGAAAACAACTTCATTCTACTAATCTAGATCTAGGGAAAATTTTGTAGTAGCAAAATCTTGTTTAAGTTGGTTAAATGGATAGAGGGTTTCGAGACAAAACTCTAGGCGCTTGAATCGCCTGATTCCGATAAACGAGCGAAAAGTTATACTAAAACGAAAATCGGATCAGGAATCGCGATCAGAAAAATCGCGGATTTAATCCGAGAAAAAGAAAAACGACGAACGTTTGTTAGAATGAACGAACGGACGAATGCTCGCTATTTAAATAAACTGGAAAACCAATCTATTTAAAAACCGAATCTAAAAAAACCAACCAAAAAACCGAACGGTTTTTCGAAAAAAAAAATAAAAAAACCGGCGTGGATTTCGAGGTGGCGGCGGACCTCGGCGAGCGTGCGGCGGCGCGGGTGGCGGCGGGTGGCGGCGGGTGGCGGCGGGGCACGAGGCTCGAGGCGGCTAGGGTTTGCCCGGGCGGGCTGCCCCGGCTTATAAAGCCCGCCCGGGCCGGTGTCCAGGTCGGACACGGCCCGTAGGTCGGTGCGCAATTATTATTTTTAAAATATTTACGCGCAGAAGAAAAATAAAAAGAAATATTAAACGGACTCCAAAAATTCCAAAATAAATTTGCACGGGCTTCTAAAATCAAGCCGCACAAGGTGAACATTTATTTGGGACCTAAATGCAATTTTGAAAAACGCACATTTTTCCTAAATTCAAATAAAACACCGAAAAACTCCGAAATAAAATCTTATTTGATCTTATTATTAAATCCTCAATATTTCTTTATTTTGGGAAAGTCATTTTATTCCCTCTCTCATATTTTTGTAATAGAAATAATTGATGATAAAATAAAATCAAATGATCTTATTCTCAAAATTTGAGAAAACTCAAATATGAAAATAACGAAATCCTCAACTCTCTCCGTGGGTCATTGAGTTGCATAGAATTTCTAGGATCAACCAAAATGCAAAATAAAATATGGTATGCAATGATGATCTAATGTATAACATTCGAAATTGAAAATTTGGGATGTTACAAACCTACCCTCCTTAAGATGAATCTCGCCCTCGAGATTCGGGTTGGCTAGAAAATAGGTGAGGGTGGTCCTTGAGCAAATATTCCTCTCGCTCCCAGGTGGCTTCATCCTTCGTGTGGTGGCTCCACTGAACTTTGCAAAACTTGATAACCTTGCTGCTGGTAACTCGGCTGGCAAACTCGAGGATCTTAATTGGTTTCTCCTCGTAGGTCAAATCGTTATCCAACTGAATAGTTTCCAAGGGCACTGTGTCTCTCAAAGGTATGTCAGCCATCTCCGCGTGACATTTCTTTAACTGAGAAACGTGGAACACATCATGAACTCCTGACAATCCTTCGGGCAATTCCAATTTGTAGGCCACTTCTCCAATACGCTCCAAAACTCGATATGGTCCTACAAATCGTGGTGCTAACTTCCCTTTAACTCCAAAACGCTTTGTTCCCCGAAGTGGAGATACTCGAAGATAAGCTCTGTCTCCGACTTTGTAAACTGTCTCCTTGCATTTAGAATCTGCATAACTTTTCTGTCTGGACTGGGCTACCTTGAGCCTATCGCGAATCAACTTCACCTTCTGTTCAGACTCTTTAATCAAGTCAGGTCCAAACAACTGGCGGTCTCCAACTTCGTCCCATGACAACGGTGTCCTGCACCTCCTTCCGTACAAGGCTTCGAAAGGGGCCATCTTCAAACTGGTTTGGTAACTGTTGTTGTAAGAGAACTCTGCATATGGCAAATTATCGTCCCAACTAGATCCATAATCTAGCGCACAAGCTCTCAGCATATCCTCCAAAATCTGATTTACTCTCTCGGTCTGTCCATCTGTCTATGGATGAAAAGCTGTACTGAATTCTAGCCTGGTTCCCAAAGTTTCATGCAAATGCTTCCAGAACTTTGAGGTAAACTGGGTTCCTCTATCTGATACGATACTCATTGGAACTCCATGCAAACATACGATCCTGGTCATGTATATCTTTGCCAACTTAGCACTGGTGTAAGTGGTCTTTACTGGGATGAAATGAGCTACTTTTGTCAATCAATCAATTACAACCCAAATCGAGTCATAGCCTGAACGAGTCCTGGACAATCCCGTGATAAAATCCATGCCTAGCTTATCCCACTTCCATTCAGGTATCGGCAATGGTTGTAACAATCCCGCTAGCTTCTGATGCTCTGCCTTTACTCTCTGACATACATCATAAACTGCTACATACTCTGCAATATCCTTCTTCATTCTGGTCCACCAGAAAATATCCTTCAAATCCAAATACATCTTGGTATTTTCTAGGTGAATCGAATACGGTGAGTCATGTGCCTCTTGCAAAATCAACTTCCTGATCTCCGGGTCATTGGGCACGTAAACGCGGTCTTCAAACCATAGGGTGTCGTGCTCATCCTCACGAATTCCTTTGCTAAGTTTATCCTTTATAGCAGCAATCTCTTTGTCAGTTTTCTGAGCTTCCTTGATTCTATCCATCAAAGTTGACTGAATCTCCAATGCTGCTACATAGCCTCTCGGAACTATTTCCACACATAGTTCACGAAGATTTTCTGCTAACTCCTTGGGTATTTCTCCCATCATTAACGTATTGACATGGCTCTTATAGCTTAATGCGTCAGCTACTACATTAGACTTTCCGGGGTGATAATGCAATTTCATATCATAATCCTTGATGAGTTCCAACCATCTCCTTTGTCTGAGATTCAACTCCTTTTGTGTGAAAATGTACTTCAAACTCTTATCATCCGTGTACACCTCACAATGGTTTCCAATGAGGAAATGCCTCCATGTTTCAATGCATGCACTATGGCTGCTAACTCCAAATCATGTGTGGCATAATTCAACTCATGAGGCTTCAGTTGTCTTGAGGCATATGAAACAACTCTCCCTTCCTGCATAAGCACTGCTCCAAGTCCTCAACATGAAGCGTCGCAATACACCTCATAATCTTTGGTCTGGTCTGGCAAAATCAACACTGGTGAGGTAACCAAACGTTTCTTCAACTCCTGGAAACTAGCCTCACATTCCTCCGTCCATATGAACTTGGTATCTTTCTTTAACAACTCAGTCATAGGCTTCGCAATCTTTGAGAAATTCTCAATAAATCTTCGTTAGTATCCTGCGGGTCCAAGAAAACTCCGGATCTCTCCAACTGTTGTTGGGGCTTCCCACTTGGTCACGGTATCAACTTTAGTGGGATCAACTACTATACCTTCTCCAGATATAACGTGTCCGAGGAATCCTACTTCCTTCAACCAAAACTCACATTTGCTGAACTTGGCATATAATTGATGTTCTCTGAGCTTTCCAAGTACCAAACGCAAATGCTCCTTGAGCCCCTCTTCATTCTTCGAATAAACCAGGATATCATCAATGAACACTACGACGAACTTATCCAAGAACTCCATAAACACTTTGTTCATCATGTTCATAAAATAGGCAGGTGCGTTAGTCAGACCAAATGACATAACGGTATACTCGTACAGCCCATACCTGGTGGTAAAAGCTGTCTTCGGAATATCCTGTTCTCGAATCTTCAACTGGTGGTATCCTGATCGCAGATCGATCTTGGAAAATACCTTAGCTCCTTGCAATCGATCAAACAGATCATTGATCATTGGTAGTGGGTACTTGTTCTTGATCGTTACTTCATTCAATCCTCGATAATCAACAACCATCCTTAACGATCCATCCTTCTTCTCCACTAGAAATACTGGCGATCCCCACGGCGAAGAACTTGGGCGAATATATCCTTTATCCAGTAACTCCTTAATCTGCTTCTTAATTTCCACCAAATCCTTTGCTGGCATCCTATATGGTCTCTTAGATATTGCCCCTGTGCCTGGCAATAGCTCAATCAAAAACTCAATATCTCTATCCGGTGGCATGCCTGGCAACTCCTCTGGAAATACTTCAGGAAAATCCCTTACCACTGGTACTTCCTCCTGCACAACTCCTGTTAGGCAATTTACTTGAGTCCTCTTTGGCACATGCCGGGATACATACTTGATCCTTCTCCCTTCTGGGGTGGTAAGCAAAATTGACTTACTAGCACATTCAATATTCCCTTCATACTTTGATAACCAATCCATGCCTAATATCACATCCAATCCTTGAGATTCCAATACTATTAGGTCTGAGGGAAAAACATAGTTACCAATCCTTAATGGTAACCGATCACACCATAGACTAGCCACATACTCTGCTCCAGGCGAGGTTACTAACATGGGTGACCTAAGGGCTTGGGTTGATAGGTTATACTTATCCACAAATCCCCTTGAGATGTATGAATGCGATGCACCAGTATCAAAAAGAACGAGTGCAGTAAATGACTTAACCAAAAACTTACCTATTACTGCATCGGGCTGAGCTTCAACCTCCTCCACGCTAACGTGGTTCACCTGTCCCCTGTTGAAAGGGTTCGGCTTCTTTCCAGAACTTCCATTCCCATTTTAGCCTTCAGGACATTCATTGGCATAATGTCCGGTCTTCTGACACTTAAAGCAAGTGACTTGGCTCAGGTCCTTCTTTGCTGGGGTTGATGGGTTGGTGCGATTCTGGCCGTTGCTTCCTCCATTGCCATTACCATTCTTGGTGCCATTGTGGTTGTGCGAGCTACCTCCTCCATGGGTATGCTGAAAATGTCCTCCCGGTCTAGGGGTAAAACATGGTTTCTGCTGAGCTCCTGAATTGTACTTCCCTTGTCCATACTTCCTCTTGCGATTCTCAATTTGCTGCTGCTTCCCTTCAATCATAAGAGCACGATCTACCAACTCCTGGTAGTTGTTGAAGGTGGCTACCATCAACTGCATGCTCAACTCATCATTCAGTCCTTCCAGAAACTTCTCCTGCTTAGCTGCATCCGTAGCGACGTCATCTGGGGCATAACGTGCTAACTTACTAAAGTCCTCCACATACTGGCCAACTGTCCGTCCTCCTTGGCGCAAGTTGTGAAACTCACGCTTCTTCATGGCCATAGCTCCTGCTGAAACATGTGCAGTACGAAAAGCCTGCTGAAACTGGTCCCATGTGACAGTGTCGACAGGGAAAGTGGCTGTGAAATTCTCCCACCATGATGCTGTGGGTCCTTCTAGCTGATGTGCGGCAAACTTCACCTTCTCCGCATCTGTGCATCCTGCTGTGGTCAACTCCCTAGCTGTCTTGCAGAGCCAATCATCTGCTACTATCGGCTCAGTGCTACTGGAAAACACCAGCGGATTCAGCCTAAGAAAACGGGCTAAGTGGTCAACAGGTGGTGGTGGTGGTGGGTTGTTGTTGTTCCCCTGATTCTGATTCTGGACTAGCAACTGCATCAATGTGTTCTGCTGCTGGATCAACTGGGTGAGCTCCGGTGGAAAGGCAAATCCGGGGTCACATCTAGGAGGCATCTGAGGGTTTAGAAAAGATGAGATGTAAGAATAGAGGGGGTCTAAAGAGAAAACAGTACCCATATGCACATGAGGCAAAACAAACAATTCACTTCATTCAATCAAACAAGGGCATACAATCGATATCGATCTATCTATCACAAAAGTGCTCGGACTACTATATTTACATGGTGGACTACTACTACTGATGAGGTGGTCTACTAGAAATATTCTTCAGTTGCAGACTCCATGATATCTGCTCCAGCTTCATCAACATAGTCATCATCGCTACTATCTAGATCCGAGTCGGTGTCGTCGATGATGATGTAGTCGTCCGGGCTAATCTCCTTGGGTTCTTCGTCTCCCTCTACTGGCGTAGGGCCTCCCATAAATATTCCAATCTTCTTGATCAGGTCGTCATTCTTCTCCACCAATACTTCAATTTCTTCTTCATAATCTTCACGTGTAGCCTTGAGTTCTTCCTCCAGTTCCTTGATTCTTGTCTTAGCTTTCTTCAGATCTATCATGTCGGCGCACATCTGGTTCTCCTGTCGTCGAATGTGCTGGTTTAACTCCTGGATAAAAGCTGCGATTGATCTATCCTTCCTGGTGCTGATCATCTCCCAGTGTTCATCTCGGCGCCCACAAATCTGGTAGATAGTATCCTTGAGATCCTTGCGGTAGACTTCTCCAATGCGTCGCATGGCGATGTGAGCTGCCATGCTCCTTCCTAGACTCCAAGTTGGTGCATCAAAAGAAAACTCTATGGGCTCAGTGACTGGCATGAACGTCCTTCCTGGAACTTGAACTTGAATCATCCAGCGCTCTCCTTCAGGTAAAGTGGCGTTGTAGGTTCCTGTGAAGCTTGGTACTCCTATGTTCAAGTATCGAGTGACTTCCTTCATGTGACGTCCAAAGGGTGTATCTTCATCCGGTTGCGTGAACTTGTTCCTTGCATCCGCCATCCTAAAGAGTAGAAAAGATGAGAAGTCAGAAAAGAAGAGAGTGAGTAGTGATCTAGGTCTTTAGCTTAGTGGTTGTGTCCTACAGTCAGCGTGTGCTCTGATACCATCTCTGTAGCGACCAGACCTCAAACAGTCTGATCTCTGTGCTCCGGTGTCATCCCTGGATCAGTAATGCTGACACCACACAGTACTCGGAGGATTTATAGCCAGAGTAGCAATCACACACTTATTACATCGAGTGTCTCAAAAGAGAACTTATTACAATAAATATGGCTTAAGGCCATCTAATAACGATAACAGCGGAAGGCTTGGAAGATAAGTGAGTCCATCAACTCCAACGGCATCACTGAGTATAGAACCACGACCTAAAAACTCCTTAATCATCGTCTGAAAAGTCTGCAACATTAACGTTGCAGCCCGAAACGGGTCAGCACATGGAATATGCTGGCAAGGTAACACATAGAGAGTAATGGAATGAAACAGCTATACTATATGCATATTTGGCTGGTGGAAAGCTCTATGGTTACAGTTTTGCGTAAAGCCAATTTTTCCCTACTTCAAAGGAATAAATTTTATTTAACTATCATGGTAGTTGTTAAACATTGAGAATGGTTGGACAGCATTCTCAATCCCAATTAAGCATCATCATTAAACAAAACCCAACAAAATTAATTTAGAGTAACATGTTGAGATTCACATGATAATCCAAGTACTAGATACTCAAGATGTCCATAACCGGGGACACGGCTAACCATGATTAGTTTATTACACTCTGCAGAGGTTTGCGCACTTTTCCCCACAAGACTCGATCGCCTCCGTTTGGTTTCTCGCACTTCATGGTGTTTGAGAAGACGGATGACCGAGACATAGTATTTCAGAAGCGCTAGTACCTTACGATCGGGTAGACCGTACCACCTACATCCCCTACAACTGCTAGTCTACCACTATAAGAGTTCGCACGACTTAGTCAACTATGCTAGAGCCCATAATAGCTTGTGGCTGCACACGGAAGTTTCTAGTATGAATAGTCTCATGATCCCTATGAGCCTGGGTGGCGGTCCAAAAGAAAATAGACAAGTCCTGGAATACCCAGGTGCCTCAATCCACCCAGATGTGTGTTTAAGTTGCCACCTTAGATAAACCATTAATTAACAAAACTCACATCTGTCATGGATATCACTCACCCAATCCACGTCTACTGGCATAGCATGGCATAATAAGCAAACGTAGAAGTAACTCCCAAAGGTTTGATAATAAACAGGTAATAGGTACTACCTCAACTACTTCCCATCCCACAATTTAATTAGAGCCTAATCATGCAATGTGTGAGGATTGATCTAATTCAATAAAACTGGGTAGTAGAAAAGGTATTATCAAAGTGTTACTTGCCTTGCTGATGATCCGGGAAACCTAGCGATTCGAAGTAACAAGCGGCGCACTCCGGGTATTCTATCGCAAACAAACAAACAAGCATATAATAAGTACTCATCTAATGCATGGGTAAAACTCAAATAAGAGATCTAACCAGAAGGTTCAACTTAAGAACTCCGGTTGGCAAAAAGAATCAAATCAAACGAAGCAACGAAAGTCAAACGGCGAAAGAAAACAACTTCGTTCTACTAATCTAGATCTAGGGCAAATTTTACAGTAGCAAAATCTTTTTTAAGTTGGTTAAACGGATAGAGGGTTTTGAGACGAAACTCTAGGCGCTTGAATCGCCTGATTCCGATAAACGAGCGAAAAGTTATTCTAAAATGAAAATCGGATCAGGAATCACGATCAAAAAAATCGCGGATTTAATCCGAGAAAAAGAAAAATGACGAACGTTCGTTAGAACGAACGAACGGACAAACGCTCGCTATTTAAATAAACCGGAAAACTGATCTATTTAAAAAACCGAATCTAAAAAAAAACCAACGGAAAAACCGAACGTTTTTTCGATAAAAAATAAAAAAAACCGGCGTGGCAGTGGGCGGCGGCATCGGCGCGGGTGGCCGCGCGGGTGGCGGCGGGGCACGGGGCTCGAGGCGGCTAGGGTTTGCCCGGTGGGCTGCCCCGGCTTATAAAGCCCGCCCGGGCCGGTGTCCAGGTCGGACACGGCCCGTAGGTCGGTGTGCATTTTTTTAAATATTTAAGCGCAAAAGAAAAATAAAAAGAAATACTAAACGGACTCCAAAAATTCCGAAATAAATTTGCACGGGCTTCTAAAATCAAGCCGCACAAGGTGAACATTTATTTGGGACCTAAATGCAATTTCGGAGAACGCACATTTTTC
Organism: Triticum urartu; assembly: GCF_003073215.2. Classification (NCBI taxonomy): domain Eukaryota; kingdom Viridiplantae; phylum Streptophyta; class Magnoliopsida; order Poales; family Poaceae; genus Triticum; species Triticum urartu. Next base: position 419,792,463 of record NC_053024.1, read on the forward strand.
CTAAATTCAAATAAAACACCGAAAAACTCTGAAATAAAATCTTATTTGATTTTATTATTAAATCCTCAATATTTCTTTATTTTGGGAAAGTCATTTTATTCCGTCTCTCATATTTTTGTAATAGAAATAATTGATGATAAAATAAAATCAAATGATCCTATTCTCAAAATTTGAGAAAACTCAAATATGAAAATAACGAAATCCCCAACTCTCTCCATGGGTCATTGAGTTGCATAGAATTTCTAGGATCAACCAAAATGCAAAAAAATATGGTATTCAATGATGATCTAATGTATAACATTCCAAATTGAAATTTGGGATGTTACAGAAGTGCTTAGCTTTGGGTTCGATCTTGCGGTGTCCTTACCCAGTGACAGAAGGGGCAGCAAGGCACGTATTGTATCGTTGCCATCGAGGATAACAAGATGGGGTTTATTTCATATTGCATGAATTTATCTCTCTACATCATGTCATCTTTCTTAAGGCGTTACTCTATTTTTAACTTAATACTCTAGATGCATGCTGGATAGCGGTCGATGAGTGGAGTAATAGTAGTAGATGCATAATCTTTTTGATCTACTTGTCACGGACGTGATGCCTATATACATGATCATGCCTAGATATTCTCATAATTATGCACAATTCTACCAATTGCTCAACAGTAATTTGTTCACCCACCGTAGAATACTTATGCTCTTGAGAGAAGCCACTAGTGAAACCTATGGCCCCCGGGTCTATTCTCATCATATCAATCTCTATCACTTTTAATTGTTTTGCTGTTTACTTTTCTTTTACTTTTTACTTTGCATTTTTATATCAAAAAATACCAAAAATATTATATCTATCAGATCTCACTCTCGTAAGTGACCGTGAAGGGCTTGACAACCCCTAATCGTGTTGGTTGCGAGTAGCTATCGCTTTGTGCAGGTACGAGGGACTTGTGTGTGGGCTCCTACTGGATTGATACCTTGGTTCTCAAAAACTGAGGGAAATACTTACGCTACTCTGCTGCATCATCCCTTCCTCTTCGGGGAAAACCAACGCAAGCTCAAGACGTAGCAAGAAGGATTTCTCGCGCCGTTGCTGGGGAGTCTACGCAAAAAGTCAACATACCAACTACCCATCACAATCCCTATCTCTCGCATTACATTATTTGCCATTTGCCTCTCGTTTTCCTCTCCCCCCAATTCACCCTTGCCGTTTTATTCTCCCTATCCTCCCTCTCTATTTGCCTCTTTTGTCCGCTTTCTTTTTGTTTGCTCGTGTGTTAGATTGCTTGTTTGTCGCGATGGCTCAAGATGCTACTAAATTGTGTGACTTCACCAATACAAATAATAATGATTTCCTTAGCACCCCGATTGCTCCTCTTACCGATGCTGAATCTTGTGAAATTAATACTGCTTTGTTGAATCTTGTTATGAAAGATCAATTCACCGGCCTTCCTAGTGAAGATGCCGCTACTCATCTGAATAGCTTCATTGATTTATGTGATATGCAAAAGAAAAAAAGATGTCAACAATGATGTCGTTAAATTGAAGCTATTTCCTTTTTCGCTTAGAGATCGTGTTAAAGCTTGGTTTTTGTCTTTGCCTAAGAATAGTATTGATTCATGGAACAAGTGCAAAGATGCTTTTATCTCTAAGTATTTTCCTCCCGCTAAGATCATCTCTCTTAGAAACGATATAACGAACTTTAAACAACTTGATCATGAACATGTTGCACAAGCTTGGGAGAGAATGAAATTAATGATACTTAATTGCCCTACTCATGGTTTGAATTTGTGGATGATTATACAATTTTTTTATGCCGGATTGAATTTTGCTTCTAGAAATCTTTTAGATTCGGCCGCGGGAGGCACTTTTATGGAAATCACTTTAGGAGATGCTACTAAACTCCTAGATAATATTATGGTTAATTATTCTCAATGCCATACTGAAAGAACTTCTAATAAAAAAGTGCATGTGATAGAAGAAATTAATGTGTTGAGTGGAAAGATGGATTTACTTATGAAATTATTTGCTACTAAGAGTGTTTCTTCTGATCCTAATGATATGCCTTTGTCCACTTTGATTGAGAATAACAATGAATCTATGGATGTGAATTTTGTTGGTAGGAATAATTTTGGTAACAACGCTTATAGAGGGAATTTTAATCCTAGGCCATATCCTAGTGATCCTTATAATAATTATGGGAATTCCTACAACAACTCTTATGGAAATTATAATAAGATGCCCTCTGATTTTGGATCTAATATTAAAGAATTTATTTCTTCGCAAAAGAATTTTAATGCTATGATTGAAGAAAAATTGCTTAAGATTGATGATTTGGCTAGGAACGTTGATAGAATTGCTCTTGATGTTGATGCTTTGAAACTTAGGTCTATTCCACCTAAGCATGATATTAATGAGTCTCTAAAAGCCATGATAATTTCACTTGATGAGTGTAAAGAAAGAACCGCTAGGATGCGTGCTTCCAAAGATGCCTTTATTAAAGCGTGTTCTTCTAATTCCTATGAAAATCAAGATGAAGATCTAAAAGTTATTGATGTGTCTCCAATTAAATCTTTATTTTGCAATATGAATCTTGATGAAACTGAATATGATCTTCCTTTACCTAGAAGGCGTTCTAAAAATTCGGAGTGTTTAGATCTTAATGATGAAATTGATGAAAGTGGGATGGAAAGAAATAGAAATCTAGATGTTGCTAAACCCACTATATTGGATTTCAAGGAATTTAATTTTGAGAATTGCTCTTTGATTGATCGTATTTCCTTGTTGCAATCCGTGCTAAATTCTCCACATGCTTATAGTCGAAATAAAGCCTTCACCGAACATATTGTTGATGCCTTGATATCTTATGAAGAAAAACTTGAGTTGAAAGTTTCTATCCCTAGAAAACTCTATGATGAGTGGGAACCAACTATTAAAATTAAAATTAAAGATCATGGGTTTTATGCTTTGTGTGATTTGGGTGCTAGCATCTCTACTATTCCCAAGACTTTGTGTGATTTACTAGATTTCCGTAATTTTGATGATTGGTCTCTAAACTTGCATCTTGCGGATTTTCCACTATTAAGAAACCTATGGGAAGAATTAATGATGTTCTTATTGTTGCAAATAGGAATTATGTTCCCGTATATTTCATTGTTCTTGATATAGATTGCAATCCTTCTTGCCCTATTATTCTTGGTAGACCTTTCCTTAGAACGGTTGGTGCGATTATTGATATGAAGGAAGGGAATATTAGGTTTCAATTTCCATTAAAAAAGGGCATGCAACACTTTCCAAGAAAGAAAATAAAATTACCATATGAAACTATCATGAGAGCCACTTATGGATTGCCTACCAAAGATGGCAATACCTAGATCTATTCTTGCTCGTTATGCCTAGCTAGGGGCGTTAAACGATAGCGCTTGTTGCGAGGCAACCCAATTTTATTTTTATTCCTTTCTCTTTGATACTGTTTAGTAATAAATAAATTATTTAGCCTCTGTTTTGGTTGTGTTTTTTGTGTTTAGTTAGTGTTTGTGCCAAGTAGAACCGTTGGGAAGACTTGGGGAAAGTCTTGTTGAACTTGCTGTAAAAAAACAGAAACTTTAGCGCTCACGAGAACTACTGTCATTTTTATTTGAAGAGTGATATTTAGTTAATTATTTTTGAAGATGATTAATAGATAAATTCCTCACGTCCAGAAATTTATTTTAGAATTTTTGGGGTTCCATATTTTGCGCTAGCTACAGATTACTACAGACTGTTCTGTTTTTGACAGATTCTGTTTTTCGTGTGTTGTTTGCTTATTTTGATGAATCTATGGCTAGTAAAATAGTTTATAATCCATAGAGAAGTTGGAATACAGTAGGTTTAACACCAATATAAATAAATAATGAGTTCATTACAGTACCTTGAAGTGGTCTTTTGTTTTCTTTCGCTAACGGAGCTCACGAGTTTTCTATCTTGAGTTTTGTGTTGGGAAGTTTTCAAGTTTTGGGTGAATTCTTTTGATGGATCATGGAACAAGGAGTGGCAAGAGCCTAAGCTTGGGGATGCCCACGGAACCCCCAAGATAATCCAAGGACACCAAAAAGTCAAAGCTTGGGGATGCCCCGGAAGGCATCCCCTCTTTTCGTCCACTTCCATCGGTAATTTGCTTGGAGCTATATTTTTATTCACCAACATGATATGTGTTTTGCTTGGAGCGTCTTGTATTATTTGTGTCTTTGTTTGTTAGTATGCCACAATCACCCTTGCTGTACACACCTTTTGAGAGAGCCATACATGAGTTAAAATTTGATAGAATACTCTTTGTGCTTCACTTATATCTTTTGAGCTAGATAATTTTCCTCTATGTGCTTCACTTATATCTTTTGAGCTAGATAATTTTACTCTATGTGCTTCACATATATCCTTTGAGCTAGATAATTTTTCTCTATGTGCTTCACTTATATCTTTTGAGTGTTATAATTTTGCTCTATGTGCTTCACTTAGATCTTTTAGAGCACGGTGGTGGATTCATTTTAAAGAAACTATTGATCTCTCATGCTTCACTTAAATTAATTTGAGAGTCTCTTAATAGCATGGTAATTTGCCTAATAATAATATGCTTGGTATTCAAGATTTTTGAAACTTTCTTTTGAGTGTGTTGAATACTAAGAAAAGATTGAAGCATGATAATTGTTTTGAGATATGGAGGTGATAATATTAAAGTCATGCTAGTTGAGTAGTTGTGAATTTAAAGAATACTCGTGTTGAAGTTTGTGATTCCCGTAGCATGCACGTATGGTGAACCGTTATGTGATTAAGTCGGAGCATGATTTATTTATTTATTATCTTCCTTATGAGTGGCGGTCGGGGACGAGCGATGGTCTTTTCCTACCAATCTATCTCCCTAGGAGCATGCGTGTAATACTTGGCTTTGATAACTTCTAAATTTTTGCAATAAGTATATGAGTTATTTATGACTAATGTTGAGTCCATGGATTATACGCACTCTCACCCTTCCACCCTTGCTAGCCTCTCTAATACCGTGCAACTTTCGCCGATATCATACACCTACCATATCCTTCCTCAAAACAGCCACCATACGTACCTATTATGGCATTTCCATAGCCATTCCGAGATATATTGCCATGCAACTTTCCACCATCTAGTTCATCATGACATATCCATCATTGTCATATTGCTTAGCATGATCATGTAGTTGACATAGTATTTGTGGCAAAGCCACCGTTCATAATTCTTTCATACTTGTCACTCTTGATTCATTGCATATCCCGGTACACCGCCGGAGGCATTCATATAGAGTCATACTTTGTTTTACTATCGAGTTGTAATCATTGAGTTGTAAATAAATAGAAGTGTGATGATCATCATTCAATAGAGCATTGTCCCCAAAAAAAGAAAGAAAGGCCAAAGAAAAAAAAGAAGGCCCAAAAAATAAATAAATAAAAAGGGGCAATGCTACTATCCTTTTTTCCACACTTGTGCTTCAAAGTAGCACCATGATATAGCAAGTCTCATATATTGTGCTTCAAAGTAGCACCATGTTCTTCATATAGAGAGTCTCATATGTTGTCACTTTCATATACTAGTGGGAATTTTATGTTATAGAACTTGGCTTGTATATTCCAATGATGGGCTTCCTCAAATTGCCCTAGGTCTTCGTGAGCAAGCAAGTTGGATGCACACCCACTAGTTTCTTTTGTTGAGCTTTCATACATTTATAGCTCTAGTGCATCTGTTGCATGGCAATCCCTACTCACTCACATTGATATCTATTGATGGGCATCTCCATTGCCCGTTGATACGCCTAGTTGATGTGAGACTATCTTCTCCTTTTTTGTCTTCTCCACAACCACCATTCTATTCCACCTATAGTGCTATATCCATGGCTCACGCTCATGTATTGCGTGAAGATTGAAAAAGCTAAGAGTATGAAACAATTGCTTGGCTTGTCATCGGGGTTGTGCATGATTTAAATACTTCGTGTGGGGAAGATGGAGCATAGCCAGACTATATGATTTTGTAGGGATAACTTTCTTTGGCCATGTTATTTTGAGAAGACATAATTGCTTTGTTAGTATGCTTGAAGTATTATTATTTTCTATGTCAATATAAACTTTTGTCTTGAATCTTTCTAATCTGAATATTCATACCACAACAAAGAAGATTTGCATTGAAATTATGCCAAGTAGCACTCCGCATCAAAAATTCTCTTTTTATCATTTACCTACTCGAGGACGAGCAGGAAATAAGCTTGGGGATGCCTGATACGTCTCCAACGTATCTATAATTTTTGATTGCTCCATGCTATATTATCTACTGTTTTGGACTATATTGGGCTTTATTTTCCACTTCTATATTATTTTTTGGACTAACCTATTAACCGGAGGCCCAGCCCAGAATTGCTGTTTTTTTTTGCCTATTTCTGTGTTTCGGATAAACAGAATATCAAACGGAGTCCAAACGGAATAAAATCTTCGGAAACGTGATTTTCTCATCGAATGTGATCCAGGAGACTTGGACCCTACTGCAAGGGATCAAAGAGGTGGTCACGAGGGTGGGGGCACGCCCCCCTACCTCGTGGGCCCCTCGGTGCTCCACCGACGTACTCCTTCCTCCTATATATACAGACGTACCCCCAAACGATCAGAACAGGAGCCAAAACCCTAATTCCACCGCTGCAACTTTCTGTATCCACGAGATCCCATCTTGGGGCCTGTTCCGGAGCTCCGCCGGAAGAGGGCCGTCATCACGGAGGGCTTCTACATCATCCTAGCCCCTCCGATGAAGTGTGAGTAGTTTACCTCAGACCTTCGGGTCCATAGTTAGTAGCTAGATGGCTTCTTCTCTCTCTTTGAATCTCAATACAAAGTTCTCCCCCTCTCTTGTGGAGATCTATTCGATGTAGTCTTCTTTTTGCGGCGTGTTTGTTGAGACCGATGAATTGTGGGTTTATTATCAAGTCTATCTATGAAGAATATTTGAATCTTCTCTGAATTCTTTTATGCATGATTGGTTATCTTTGCAAGTCTCTTCGAATTATCCGTTTGGTTTGGCCAACTAGATTGGTAGTTCTTGCCATGGGAAAAGTCCTTAGCTTTGGGTTCGATCTTGCGGTGTCCTTACAGAGTGACAGAAGGGGCAGCAAGGCACGTATTGTATCATTTCCATCGAGGATAACAAGATGGGGTTTATTTCATATTGCATGAATTTATCTCTCTACATCATGTCATCTTGCTTAAGGCGTTACTCTGTTTTTAACTTAATACTCTAGATGCATGCTGGATAGCGGTCGATAAGTGGAGTAATAGTAGTAGATGAAGAATTGTTTCGATCTACTTGTCACGGATGTGATGCCTATATACATGATCATGCCTAGATATTCTCATAATTATGCACAATTCTATGAATTGCTCAACAGTAATTTGTTCACCCACCGTAGAATACTTATGCTCTTGTGAGAAGCCACTAGTGAAACCTATGGCCCCCGGGTCTATTCTCATCATATCAATCTCTATCACTTTTAATTGTTTTGCTATTTACTTTGCTTTTACTTTTTACTTTGCATCTTTATATCAAAAAATACCAAAAATATTATATCTATCAAATCTCACTCTCGTAAGTGACTGTGAAGGGCTTGACAACCCCTAATCGCATTGGTTGCGAGTAGCTATCGGTTTGTGTAGGTACGAGGGACTTGAGCGTGGGCTCCTACTGGATTGATACCTTGGTTCTCAAAAACTGAGGGAAATACTTACGCTACTCTGCTGCATCATCCCTTCCTCTTCGGGGAAAACCAACGCAAGCTCAAGACGTAGCATCCGACGACCCAAGGACCCAGGCCGAGCGCTGGGCTGCCCGGCCAGCTCGAGCACCTCCATCCGCTCCAGAAGACCTCAACTCCGCACTCCAAACGGCCCGCGCGTCGCCCAACGCCAGCGGGTGAGGGCAGCGCAGATCGACGTCCGCCGCCCTCACGCCATGGTGTGCCCGGGCCGTCGCAAGATCCACAAGCTACGCAGCAGCGACGGCACCACACACCCAATGGGAACAGGCGAACATGCGAGCCACACTCGTGGTGGCGCGGGAGCTGCTGTGGTGCCGGCTGATGGATAGCGGCAGTGACGCGTTGCTGGAACGCGTTGCCGAGTTGTTGGATGCTGCAGCTAGGGGTACACTGCCTTTTTGCTTCCTACTTACATCTCAAGTTGTGGCCAGGTCACACGACGGGCCTCGTTGCACCTGCATGCTCCTAGGTGCACCAGGAGGGCTCGCCAGCGTCAGCACGACCGGCGTTACCGGACATCCGGCCGCGCCCTTGCCTCCCTCGGGTGGCGTAGGCACAAGCGTTGCTCCCCACGGTCCCAATCGAGCACCACCCCACAACCACTAGGAAGGCGCGCCGGGCTCGGAGTCGTGGGGCACAGTGTTGGGTTCTACGGTAGGGTGGGTCGACTCCAAATTAAAAAAATCTTACTCGCGGAACGACCAAGAACATGCTACGGGAGATGGATCACAGTTCGTTACCACTAGGCGCGTAGTGCCGTGCAGCGGAAGAAGAGTTGGGGCAGCGCATTCGCGTGGATCGTCTCCTCCATGTCCGATCTCCCTCGTACAGCCGGTAGTCGGTTCCCACGTATAGGTTCGCCAGAGCGGTGCAAGTGCACCGCCTCTAACAGTATCCGCGCGTGCAGGAGGAACGTCGTGCGACGAACTGCTAGGTCCGATCACACAACCGGCAGCGAGTGGAGGTGTCTATTTGCAACACATGCAAACCCTAGTGACAGTGCGGAAGCAATCAACCGCATGAGTGTGCTGCACCCCACTTTATATAGGCATCCGTCGCGGGCTCAACACTTGGGCCTCGCACCGACCCTAAGGCCATAAGTCTACTCGGCCACAATCCCAATACAGCTCGGATTACATCTGACCAGTGTCCTCGGATCCGACCTCGTAGGTTCCTTCCCTTAAGTGCGCGACCCCTTAGGTTCAAGCCGACTTGGTCGCAGTTTGGATCACCTCCGGACTACATGGCTGGTAGCGGCCTCTAGCAAGGCGTGCCGACCACCAAGCAGACGATGAAGCTGGTTAGGCGAACCTGTACATCATACTTCCATTCCTTTTGCCAGACGATATATGTTGTAGAGCTCAAGGCGAGTTTGTCATCCTTGTGCTAGCCCGACCTCTTTCTCGTTAAAGTGATGTCGACCACAAACCGGATTATCTCATAATCCTTGTCGCATGGCCATGCTTATCCTGGTCGGATCACACGAGGGGCCCAGAGTATATCTCTCCTGATCGGAGGGGAAAATCCCATCTTGCTCGACCATGTCTCGCAGCATGGGTCTGGACAAGCCCGAAACCTACCTTTGTAACTACCCAATCACGGAGTAGCGTTTGGTTGGCCCAAAGCAAGTCTGTTACCATCCCGAGTACATGAGCCAGCTCAGGTCTTAGGACATAGAATGTATGATGTACTAGAGACTCATAGATGACATATCGCTGCGTCTCATAGTTGGGTCTATCCGACTCAGACCTTACCTCGACTCGGATCCGACTACGTCGAATCCGACCAGATCCTTCCAAGTCCATATTATCCGGTTAGCATCCAATGCTCCATGGCTAGTGAGACCAAGCCATCGACTGTGTCATATGCTAGTCTAGTTGGCTGCGCATCCACACAACCCTTTTGACTAGGGACCTTTTAGGACAGTCACCATACAATGGATAGTCCCACAAACAAGTCACGTACTTGCTGATACACATCATTGATAATGTCCGAGGACTATCTTTATTCATAAACACATAGGAAATATCATCATACATGATTGCCTCTAGGGCATATCTCCAACAGTCTCTCACTTGCACTAGAGTCAATCAAATAGACATCAAATGCCAATAGCTTTAACGTGCCCCTCATGCTTGGGTTGTGGAAGCGGCTTAGTCAACGGGTCCGCAACATTTGCATCCGTGTGAATTCTGCATTACTCTACATCACCACTCTTTGTGATCTTTCGTATCAGGTGATATTTCCGATCTATGTGTCTGACCTTTTGGTGATTCCTCGGCTCCTTGGCTTGTGCGATGGCACCAGAATTAACACAATAAAGGTCCAACGGTTTTACCGAGGCTGGGAAAATACCAAGATCATCCAGAAAGTTCAGGATCCAAACACCTTCCTTTGCAGCTTCACAAGCCGCAATGTATTTGGCTTCTGTAGTAGAATCGGCCACCGTATCTTGCTTGGAACTCATCTAGCTCACTGCTCCTCCATTCATGACGTACACGAATCCGGACTGTGATCGACAATCATCTCTGTCGGTTTGGAAACTAGCATCGGCGTAACCCCTTACGACGAGCTCTTCCTCACCTCCATAAACTAGGAACATCTCTTTAGTCCTTTTTCAGGTACTTCAAAATAGTCTTTACCGCTGCCCAGTGACTCTCACCTGGGTTGGCCTGGTATCTACTTGTTAGGCTTATTGCAAAAGCAACATTGGGCCGCGCACATATCATGGCATACATGATGGATCCGATTGCGGAGGCATACGAAATCCTACTCATCCTGCTTCGCTCATCAGATGTCGAAGGACTCTGAGTCTCGCTTAGCCTTCTACCATGTGAGCGTGGCAAGAACCCTTTCTTTGCCCCACTCATGTTGAACCGCTTCAACACTTTATCTATGTACGTGCTCTGGCTTAAGTCGAGCAACCTCCTTGATCTATCTCTATAGATCTTAATGCCTAAAATGTACATTGCCTCACCAAGGTCCTTCATTGAAAACTTGCCATTCAATGATTCCTTGACCGAGTTCAGCATCGAAACATCATTTTCGATAAGTAGTATGTCATCCACATACAAGATCAAAAACACAATCGAGCTCCCACTTAACTGCTTGTATAAACAAGCGAACTCATTGCTTTTTATGAAATCGAGACCAGTGACGACCTCATCAAAATGAATGTTCCAACTCCGAGATGCTTTCCTCAACCCATAAATGGATCTCTTGATCTTGCATACTTTACTAGTGCTAGTTGGATCGACAAAACCCTCGGGCTGTATCATATACACGTCCTCGGTTAAATTTCCATGAAGGAAAGCCGTTTTGACATCCATCTGCCATATCTCGTAATCGAAATATGAAGCTATAGCTAGTACGATCCTTAACGACTTTAGCTTCGCTACCGGCGAGTAAGTCTCATTGTAGTCAATTCCTTGAACTTGTCCATAACCTTTACCGACAAGCCGAGCTTTGTGGATCTGAACATTTCCATCCACATCGGTTTTCTTCTTAAAGACCCATTTGCAGCCAATGGCCTTTACGCCAGGTGGCAGATCAACCAAGCCCCAGACTTGATTTTCATCCATGGACTTTAACTCGGATCTCATGGCCTCTAACCATTCCTCGGAATTCAGGCTCACCATCGCTTCCGCATACGTGGTCGGCTCGTTGCTTTCTAGAAACAATACATCACGCACTCTGTGCAATCTTTCTGACCTGCGTGGTTCTTGTGCCGCTTCCACTACGGGTTCCCTGACTGGCTACGGTATGATCTCATCACCCGCCGAGCCGTCCCCGAGTGGTACTCGAATTTCTTCAAGTCGGACCGTCCTCCCACTGGCCTCCCGACTCAGAAACTCTTTCTCAAGGAAAACCCCGTTTCGAGCAACAAACACTTTGTTCTCTTCCCAGTTGTAGAAGCTGTATCCCAAGGTTTCCCTCGGATATCCCACGAATATGCATTTGTCTGACTTGGGTGTAAGCTTGTCTGACATAAGTTGCTTGACAAATGCTTCACAACCCCAAATTTTTAGAAAAGACAAACTGGGAGTCTTCCCGGTCCACATCTCATGTGGTGTCTTATCTACAGATTTTGATGGTACCCTGTTAAGTGTGGAAGCTACAGTTTCCAGAGTGTATCCCCAGAATGACAAGGGTAAATCCGATTTGCTCATCATAGACCGAACCATGTCCAACAAGGTACGATTCCTCCATTCCGATACACCATTTCTCTGTGGCGTACCCGGAGGTGTGAGCTGAGGTACTATACCTCTCCTTTTCAGATGATTATCAAACTCCTGGCTCATGTACTCTCCTGCACGATCAGATCGTAGAAGTTTTATAGTCTTGCCGAGCTGATTCTCAACCTCATTTTGAAACTCTTTGAACTTTTCAAAAGTCTCTGACTTGTGCCTCATCAAATAGATATATCCATATCTACTCAAGTTGTCGGTAAAAGTCACAAAGTACTGATAGCCACCTCTGGCAGTTGTGCTCATTGGTCCAAACACATCACAATGTATCAGTTCCAACAGCTCGGATGCCCTCTCACAACTCTTTGCGAAAGGAGACTTAGTCATCTTGCCGAGCAAGCATGATTTGCATGTCTCGAACGACCCAAAGTCGATCGAAGTTAGGAGTCCATCATCATGGAGCTTCTTCATGCGTTTAAGACTAATGTGTCCAAGCCGACAATGCCAGAAGTATGTCGGATTTATCTCATTAGGCTTATGCCTCTTGACATTCACGTTATAGACCAGTTCAAGTTCTAGATTCAATATAAATAACCCATCAACAATGGGTGCATAGCCGTGGAACATACCATTCAAATAAATTGAAAAACCATTGTCCTTTAAATTGAATTCATAACCCTGACTCATCAAGCATGAGGCAGAAATAATGTTCCGACTAAGTGCAGGAATGTAATAACAATTATTCAATTCCAAAATAAATCCAGAAGGAAGCTGGAGCTGCATCGTGCCGACCTCCAACGCAGCAACTCTTGCTTTGTTGCCGACCCTGATGTCAATCTCCCCTTGGGCCACACGCCTAGTTCTTACCAGCCCCTGCATCAAGTTGCAAATGTGAACAACCGATCCGGTATCAAATACCCAAGAGCTACTAGGTATGTCAGTAAGGTAAATGTCTATAACACATGCAACAAGTGTACCTTTGCGTGAAGCAGCATTCCCGGCCTTCTTGCCATGCTCTGCAAGCCACTTGTTACCGTTCCTCTTCCAGTGACCAGTTTCCTTGCAATGATAGCAAATGGTCTTTAAGTCCGGTCCAGACTTCGGCGCAACGGCTGAGGTTACCGTCTCTGTCCCCTTTGCCTTAGCCTTTTTCTTGGACCAACTCTTCTTGAACTTAGCCGATCACTGCACCATCAACACTTGATGCGTGCCTTTCTTAATATCCTGCTCTACCACTTTGAGCATCCCATGAAATTCAGTGAGCTTCTTATCCATGCCATGCATATGATAGTTCGAGATGAACGTCCCATAGCTGGGCGGAAGAGAACCCAGAACTGCATCAGTAGCCAGCTCATCCAAGAGCGGGAAGCCCAACCGATCCAAAGCTTGCACATATCCGATCATCTTGATCACATGCGGGCTTAGTGGATCACCTTCCTTCAGCTTACAATCCATCAAGGATCGCCAGACGTTGAACCTTTCAGTCCTAGCCTGCACCTGAAACATGCTCTTGAGACTCTCGATCACATCGAAAGCCCCAATGTCTTTGAAATGCTGCTGCAAATCGGGCTCCATACAAACCAGCATGAGGCAGCTGATCTCGTTAGATTCATCAATGAGTTTCTGGTAGGCATTCTTGATTGTGGTACTAGCATTATGGGCAGGTTCCTCTGGAAGCGGATCCTCTAGAACATGTTCCTTTTTATCATGCTTGAGAACAATTCTCAAATTTGTATACTAGGTAGTAAAGTTTGTTCCATTCAGTTTATCCTTTTCCATAATTGATTTCAATGACAAGTTGGGTTGAGCAGGTGGCTCCATTGATCTACAACAGAAAAATATGCAATCACTAAGCAATGTGTTTATGTAGAGTAATTCTAGCCTTAAACAGAAATACTCCCACTGAAGTCATCATCCCTCCGCAAACTCTCAGTGATTCAGGATCCGACTAGCACATGTGACTAGTGAGCTTTAGCATCACTGCTAGGCAACATGCCTATCTGGTAAGAAACTCCTTGTTAATCGTATCTCCATACGATTCCTGTCGGTCGGGTAGGTATCTCATACCCCGGCTCCTGACCTCTTTTGCCACAAGGCCCAAAACCGTTTTGATATCCTTGTCAAGTTAACCTAATGCAGTGCATGTCCGTGTCCGACAGGAACCCTTCAGTTCAAGGACATCTAGCAGCACCCCAATTTTATGAGCCCACTACTAGACGTACTTGACGTGCGAAGGTGCAACATCAGGAATGGTAATTTACTTGATATTCATGATGGATCTTTCTACCATTCTAACATGCATAGAAACAAAGAAGCATAACAATCACAAGTAAAGCATATATTGTGAAATAGTATGGCTCCTTCATGGATGTTCTTCTAGGTCGGCTCCAACTCCGATGACCATCTAGAAAGTCCATCTTGTTTGTCACACCGGGCCGCCAAGCCGCCAACCTGATCTCTATTATCCAACTACTACAACTAGTAATGAATTTTACATAGAGTCATAAGTCGACACGCAGGTCGTTATACAATATAATGATAGCACTTTGGCTCCTCCCGACTGATAAACATGACACGCAGGCCATGTATAATTTACACACATGCATCACATACACATGAGCCATACTATTCACATCAAACCCTGCAAAATAAAGTTATGCATCAAACCGCATTCTACCGGTTTTGAGTGATCGTGTACGAAATACAAGGCGGTAAGCACAAGCGGTCCCCGATGGCGGATAGCGACCGGTAGGGGTAGGTTGTGTCACGACCTCATCGACTCCGATCATTAGAATACATAGCCACATCGATCCCCATGTGCAGTTGATCTCATCAACCGTGCACACAGCCGATCTTATCAATGACAACAGATCACAACTATCGCCTCCACATATCTAATATGCATATGATCTGAATCCAAATCCTATAGCACAGGCTCTAATACGACTGTTGGGTTCTATGGTAGGGTGCGTCGACTGCAAATTAAAAAAATCCTACTCACAGAACAACCAAGAACATGCTACGGGAGATGGATCACAGTTCGTTACCACTAGACGCGCAGTGCCGTGCAGCGGAAGAAGAGTTGGGGCAGCGCGTTCGTGTGGATCATCTCCTCCTCGTCCGATCTCCCTCGTATAGCCGGTAGTCGGTTCCCACGTACAGGTTCACCAGAGCAGCGCAAGTGCACTGCCTCTAACGGTATCCGTGCATGCAGGAGGAACGTCGTGGGGCCGGACTACTAGGTCCGATCACACAACCGGCGGCGAGTGGAGGTGTGTATTCGCAACACATGCAAACCCTAGCGACAGCGCCAAAGCGATCAACCGCATGAGTGTGTCGCACCCCACTTTATATAGGCATCCA
This sequence comes from Triticum urartu, assembly GCF_003073215.2. Classification (NCBI taxonomy): domain Eukaryota; kingdom Viridiplantae; phylum Streptophyta; class Magnoliopsida; order Poales; family Poaceae; genus Triticum; species Triticum urartu. The sequence goes on from NC_053024.1 coordinate 419,807,798, forward strand.
TCACGGGCTCAATACTTGGGCCTCGCACGGACCCTAAGCCCATAAGTCTACTCGGCCACAATGCGAATACAGCTCAGATCACATCCGACCAGTGTCCTCGGATCCGTCCTCGTAGGTTCCTTCCCTTAAATGCGCGACCCCTTAGGTTCAAGCCGGCTTGGTCGTGGTTCGGATCACCTCCGGACTACATGGCTGGTAGCGGCCTCTAGCAAGGCATGCCGACCACCAAGCAGACGATGAAGCTGGTTAGGCGAACCTGTACATCATACTTCCATTCCTTTTGCCACACAATATATGTTGTCGGGCTCAAGGCGAGTCTGCCATCCTTGTGCTAGCCCGACCTCTTTCTCGTTCCAGTGATGCCGACCACAAACCGGATTATCTCATAATCCTTGTCGCATGGCCATGCTTATCCTGGTCGGATCACACGAGGGGCCCAGAGTATATCTCTCCTGATCGGAGGGGCAAATCCCATCTTGCTCAACCATGTCTCGCAGCATGGGTGTGGACAAGCCCGAAACCTACCTTTGTAACTACCCAGTCACGGAGTAGAGTTTGGTTTGCCCAAAGCAAGTCTGTTACCATCCCGAGTACATGCGCCAACTCAGGTCTTAGGACATAGAACGTATGTTGTACTAGAGACTCACAAATGAAATATTGCTGCGTCTCATAGTTGGGTCTGTCCGACTCGGACCTTATCTCGACTCGGATCCGACTATGTCGAATCCGACCGGATCCTTCCAAGTCCATATTATCCGGTTAGCGTCCAGTGCTCCATGGCTAGTGAGACCAAGCCATCGACCGTGTCATATGCTAGTCTAGTTCGCTGCGTGTCCACACAGCCCTTTCGACTAGGGACCTTTTATGACAGTCATCATACAATGGATAGTCCCACAAACAAGTCACGTACTTGCTGATACACATCATTGATAATGTCCAAGGACTATCTTTATTCATAAACACATAGGAAATATCATCATACATGATTGCCTCTAGGGCATATCTCCAACACACAGGGTGCCTTGGCGGAGGTTCCGGCGAGGCAGCTCAGGAAGCCTATGTGCCCCGCATGGTGGACCAGGAGTACACGCCAGAGAACGACCCCTACACGTTCCATGAGCCGGGCTAGGAAGAAGAGATGATGGAGGCCGAGGCCTTCAATGAGCCACCCAGGAGCCTCGCCGACCCCGCCGACAACAACCACCCCAGGGTACCGCTGATATCTCAGGAGCAGGCTTATGCTAACCATGGGTCGCAGGTGGACCGAGCCACGGCAGTGGATGGCGACCCCAGCGCTGCAGCCCCACTCCAGTCAGGGGCGACGCACTGGGGGCTACACAGAAGGGGTCCGGAGCAAGGCCCTCCCTCATGTCGCGCGGGGCAAGGTGTAACCCAGAGGTAGGTCCTTTGCCTTGTAGGCGCCGGCGAGCCCTCCCCCCGGCAGAGGGCCCATGGTCACCGAGGGCGCCGCTGCCATCCCCTTTGCCCCTTGGTCTGGTCCCTGTTTCCAGACGCTCCAACGGTGGTCGAGGGTGGCGCAAGGCAGGGCCCTCGTCTGGCAATATGAAGCAAGGCTCGCACCTATGAAGGTCTCCGCCCGTGACACTCTCACATAATAATGAGTGGGGCTGTACACACCCCAGAGTCTCAGTATTGCTGCCCTTGGGCCTCGGGGGCTCCCGCCCACATCCTAGTGGAAGCACCATGCTCAGCGCTGGCCGTCGACACTTACCCCCAATGACTAAGCTCACGGCCAGCAAAAGCACTAGGCTCCGCGCTGGTGAGAAGACAAGAAGACTAGATAGGTGTCGGACGCGGCCATTTGCTTTCAACCATCCTTTTTTTGTCGCTCGATTTACCGCCTTTTGCATTTGAACTCGCAGTCGTACTTTCATTGGCAAAGCATGGGGGGTATCTTTTCTCGTTCTTGTTGATTTCTTGAGTTTTCTGGCTCCGTGCCTTGTTTGAAACCGGCGCCTGCTGCCCCTTCCTCACGAGCGCCTCACAGGCGGGGGCTGGGCGTGGTATGCACGCACATCTCACCATGATCTAACGCCCGTCTCTCACGAGGCCCTCTCAGGCGGACCTATGGGATCTGCAGAAACCTAAAATCTCGCGAGTCCACGGAAGACCCCCCTAGGAGAACTATGCATCGACCACTACACGGCCAGTCTGGGGCCCGCCTAGACCGAGGTAAGTTACTGTGGCGAGCTCGCGGAGGAACTTGGGAACTCGCTAAAGCATGCCTTAAGTCAGGCTCAGGGAATAAAACAATAGTCTGGTTACACGAGGAGCTCCGCCTCCCAAAAATGCACTCACGTCATCGGGGGCGATGCCCGAGGTTTTTGCACACAGTTTTAGAACAAGGAGCGCGGGCTCAATCGGACATGTCGCTCGCAACATCTTCCGAACCGCTCTCGGACACGCTACCGGCGGCGTCGGCGGCGGCGTCGCCGGCATCATCTTCACCATCATCTGTCACTGTTCTGGGAACAGGGGTCCCCAGACTTGCCTGCCTGCGACCCGCCGCGTGACTCCACCAGCGGCCCTGTATGGCCCATCTTCACCAACAAACACTCAAGACCCTCGCGAGGGGCCAAGCCTCGCGAGGAGGATGACGCAAGACCTCCTCAGGGGTGGCCTCACCAGTCTAGCTCGCGTGGGGCGGAGAGATCAAGGCAAGGGACACCTCGTGAGGTTTGCGTGACGCAAGCCATGACGACTGGAGCCAGGAGGGCGCCAGCGCGCGTAGCGTCCTCGTTTCCTCTTCGGTGCTAAAGAGGCAAGCACGGGCGAAGAGTCCCGAGGCATGAGGCAAAGGTTTCCATATCGGTGTAACAAGACCAAGACCACCAGGACAGCAGGAAGGAGGACACCGTGGAGCCCAAGACGGCGTCACCACCAGAGCCTTTGGCAGGCGAAGACTACTTTCATCGGGATAACTTGTACTAGTTGTCCCCCTTCGAATCTGGCTGTTGTGGGATCCCTTCCCGCCTAATATTTGGGAAGAGGACCCGGGCCTCTATATATAGGACTAGCCACCACCGCAGGGAGGCAACTAATCGGCTCATCGAGAGATGGAAGAGATCGAATCTGACCAAGATCATCCGGAACCACACAAGTTCACCAAACACAAGAACACCTCTCCTCAGGAGGCTATTCTTCCCTTGTAACCGTTCATCCTCAGCCCAAGAGGCAATCCACCACACCACACTGGAGTAGGGTATTACACCACAACGGTGGCCCGAACCAGTATAAATCTTGTGTCTCTCGTTCTTTGGGATCGTCAAGCTATGCCGTGAGATCATACGGAGTGTACAAGCTAGAGAGGATGAGAGATCTTTGTGCGCACCCCAGTTTTGGAACCTCAAGGGTTTTGCCGGAACCCGAAATCCGACATTTGGCGTGCCAGGTAGGGGTGCGCTTAAGCGTTCATCTCTGTCAATCCGCGCTTCACCACTCCACCAAGTTCATGGACGATGCTCGACGGGCCCGCGCTGAGCGCCGGGCCGCCCTCGCCACCCGCATCGCTTAGACAGCCCCTGTCGGCGGACCTCCTCGTCGTTCTCCATCACCCGCTGCCAACGCCGCCACCGGCCCGGCGGCAAACGAGCAGCAAGCCTCTTCACTGCACCCCTCCATGCACCGTGATGGCCGCACCGCCACCCCGTCGCTGACTCTGGCCGGCTCATAATCCCACGCTTGCCACACCCCCACGGACGCGCAAGCCGCACTGCTCATGGCACGCGAGCTCCTATGCTACCGCCCGGTCGACGACCTCTACAAGGACTGTTTGGACCGCATCGCCGAGCTCGTCAGCACCGTGGGGGCTCTCCTGCACCATCCCTCTCGCTGCCTCGCCCGCCCCCGGCTGCGGGCGATGTGGCTCATGGGGCGCCTCCGCCTCCTCCACAACAAGATGGCGCCCTCGAGCCGAGACGCGCGGCGCATGGAGTGCCCCCGCCTCCTCTGCATTAGGACGGCATCCTCGCTCCAAGGCGTGCGGTCCCGCTGCATGACCCACCACGCCACGTGCCCGCACATGAGGAAAGAAGCTGCCAAGAGGTTCCCCGTCCGCAAGAAAACGCTCCACCGCTCCCAGCACCGCCATGTCAGGATCGCTTGCTGTGGCAGGGCCATGCGCCACTTGTCATGATGGCGTAGGGACACCAAGATCAAGCCCCGCCTCCGCGACGGGCCCCAGTGGCCACAGCAGGCTGCCGCGCCTTTACTCCCGAGCTGGGTAGCATCATCTGGCCAGGCAAGTTCAAGCCAGATCTGCCTCCTCGCTACGACGACACCCCCGACCCTGCGGAGTTCTTGCAGCTCTACGAGCTGAGCATCGAGGTGGCCAACGGCGACGAAAAGGTCATGGCGAACTAGTTTCCCATGGCTCTCAAGGACGACGCTCGCTCATGGCTCCTAAACCTGCCTCCATGCTCGATCTCCTCCTGGGAAGAGATGCGCGACCGCTTCGTCGCCAACTTCCAGGGCACTCGCGACCGCCCCCCGGCCGCGGGTGACCTTCGCCGCATCAAGAAACAGCTGCTGGAGACCATGCAGAAGTACATCCACCGCTTCAATGGCGTGCGCATGAAGATCCCCAAGGTGACGGACGAGGCCATCATCTTAGTGTTTTCCGACGGCGTCCGCGGCATCAAGATGAAGGAGGAGCTCGCCATCCATGAGGAGCTGTGCACAACTTTGGAGCTGCTCAACATAGCAACCAAGTGTGCAAGAGCCGAGGAGGGGTGTCTCTCCCTCCTCGAGCTCTCTGCTGCAGATCCAGAGGAGAAGAAGGCCAAGGTCAATGACGTGAAGCACAAAGGGGTGGCCGTGCTCGCGGCAGAACCAGACACCAAGCGTGGCCGAGATCTTCCTGAGTTGTCCAAGGGCAACCATGCGTTTTGCGCCTTCCACAACGTGCGCACCCACAACACCAACGATTGTCAAGAGCTCAGGGCCACTCGAGATGGACGCTTCGGTCGATGCCCCGAGCACAACGACCGGGGCTATGGCGGAGGAGGCGGACTAGGTGGATGACGTTGGGATGACCGTGGGCCCCACCAGGAGTGGCGCGACCAGCCTCGCGAGGATCGTTGGCAGGACCAGCCTCGTGAGGGCGCCTCGAGGGACCAGCCTCGTGAGGATCGTTCTCAGGGCAACCCTGGTCTCGCTCCGCTACCGCCGCCAAGGAGGAACGACGACCATCAACAGGACGAAGGGGCTGGGGGCTTCCTGGAGCTGCGCGCCATCGCCTGCATCTTGGGTGGCACTCAGGCCCCAGCATCCCAGCGCATCTTCAAGCAATTCTCTCGCGAGGTGAATGCAGTTCTCCCCAAGCTTGAGGCCATGCGCCCGCTCAGATGGTCCAAGTATGCCATCACCTTTAACTCGGCGGACCAGCTCAAGTGCGCGGCAACCGCTGGCATTCTCCCGATGCTCTGTTCACCCCTCATTAGCAAGGTCCAAGTCACCAAGATGCTCATCGACGGTGGCGCAGGGCACAGTGTCCTATCCGTCGAGACATTCGACAGCCTTCAAGTGCCATATGATCAGCTCCAGCCCACGAGGCCTTTCTCAGGAGTGACTGACGGCTGCACCACCCCGATAGGGCAAGTTCGTCTCCCTGTCACCTTCGTCAGCACGACAACTACCACACCGAGCTCATCGACTTTGACGTCGCCCATATCCTCCTACCATACAATGCCATCCTCGGATACCCGGCGCTAGCCAAATTCATGGCACTCACCCACCATGGCTGCTCCCCACCCAGGCGAGGGTGGTGAGCTGCGCGTCTGCATCGACATCCCAGGGCTCAACAGGGTCGCATCTCAGGAGCGCTTCTGGCCTTCGCATGCTGGCCGGTGTGAGGGTCCGCCTCACAGCTATGTTCGCATGCCGTTTGGCCTGACGAGCGTGGCTGCCGCCTTCCAGTGCAATCTGCGGAGCATCCTAGCAGGTCAGGAGGCTAGGCATCACGTAGTCCTGGCGGATATGGAGGCGGTCCTTAGGAGGCCACCCGAGCCTCCAGAGACTCCTAAGGCTCAGGGCCTCGACGGCTCATGAGGAGCGACTACTTCAGCGTGCGTCTTCAGCTACCCCAACACTCCTTCGACAACCAAACCAGGTGACATTTTTCCAAGTTCATTTAGCTGGGAGCGCCCCCTGGGCTGCATCATTCCCAGGCCGCTCGGGTCCCTACGGCATGTATCCGCTTGCATCTTTAGTTCACCTTGCTGGGGGCGCCCCTCGGTCTGCATCATCCCCACGCCGCTCGGGTCCGACCTAGTGGCATGTATCATTCTCGCATTTACCTAAGCCAGTTTGCTTCTCATGCATAATCTATCTATGGCTATCACCTGCTTGATTGTCACCCACCATGGGAGCCGCACGCCGATCGTCTTTCTCCAGGATCCTTCACATAAGAAGGCTAGGCACAGCGTGTGTGCTCGGGCCTGTCCCTGCATTGTCAATAAATCCAACGGCTGAGCTCTGTCTGGCGGGTCGGCCCCGTTCACGTCACCTCCTGGGGTCGTTGGTGCTTGGCCTTCTCGTGCGATAACCTCAGGAAATTCATTCGACGCAGGTTGTCTAACCATCTCACGGGAACGCCACAGCCATCCAGAACCAAGACCAGGCGCAACCCGCCTTGAGGTAGGGCCTCGGGAGTCCAGCGCTGGCTCACGAGTGCCCAGACACACCTCGTCTAGCCCTGTCGTGCAAGCCACGTGTTAGGCCAGGGCTGTACACGCCCCAGGGGCACCCGGGAATAGGGATTCCCCTCCCACACACCAGTGGCGGACCAGCAATCACCATGGCGATTTGTGCCCTTCCTTGTGCTAACTTGCAGCAACTTCCTGAGGACTACAGTGGGCGGTACTGCATAATCTCTATTTTCTCCCATGCGATTCGCTTGCGCATTAAAAGGGGGGCTCCTGAGCATCGCAACTTAGGAGCTCTTACTGGCTCTCCAGCCCTCACCCCCTGGCCTTGACCACGGCATCGCGACCTGGCATAACAGCGGCAGCTGAGCTCGCTCAAGGGTCGGGACCTGAGGACGCAGAGCACTCTGGAGAGCATGGAGAAGAGGGGGAGGCTCGCATGGGCCTAACCAAGCTATCCGACAGTGGCCGACACACAATTCTGGCGCAAAACGAGGAACCAGCCCCGGAATACCAAGATAAGTCTCGCGCCTGGATCAACCCAGCGCTATAGCATAAGATCCTCGCCTTTCACTGCCCTGCTGTGGCAACGTCGCCTCCCTTTCCCATCCTCAGGTAGCTGCTTGCGCGCTAAAGGGGACCTCTTGAGCATCGCGCCTCAGGAGCTCTTACTGGACCTCGGGCCGCTCAACTCCTGGCCTTGACCACGACATCACGACCTGGCGTACCAGCGACAGCTACAGCCTTCCTGGGGACCGGGACCTGTTGGCGTAGAGCACCAAGCTGCCGCGGGGTTGGAAAGGGGAGACCGAGCCTCAGTAGGACATGCGCTCACAAATTTTTGTAACAAGGACAATATGAACAAAAGACATTACAGATGCTTTACACGCCCCCGCGGGGTCCGTTTCGATTCCTCACAAGGAACAAAAGGAAAGGAATTCCTAGGATCTCTATCTACAAGCGCCGGATGTTGCCGACGCCATCATCAACAGTGGGCCATGAGAGGCCGGCGCCAACCCCCTCCAGATCAGCAACAACGGCAGCCGGATGCTGCGGCCTTGATCCGAGTGCGGCGAGAGCTCGGGGGCACGTAGCTATTGTCGCTTGTCTCCGGAGTCTCAACGGGCTCAGGAGAGTCGCTGGACCACTAGGAGTTGCCGCTATCGCTGGAGGAGTTGCGGGCAAGGCCAACAGCAGGTCTGACGTCAGCCGCTGCATCGTCCTGGCAACCCCTTTAGGGCAGCACTCCAAGTGGCGGCCTTCCTCGTCGTAGACCTTGAAGAACAGCATGGAGGCGCCATCGTACTCGAAGTGGATGGCGAGAGTGCCTTTCGCGCGGCAGACTCGAGCGACCTTGCCCCAGCCTCGAGTCATGAAGATCCTCCTGGAGTAGACGACTTCAACCTCTACTCCAATCGCTAGGGCGTCACAGTCAGCGTGCTGTAGCCAAAGCTCGAGAGGGCCTCTCGGCGGTGAAGAACGACGGGAAGCAAATCCAAGTGCTTGGAGGCATCACCGCCCACAGCACGAACTCGCACGAGGAGTCCACGACATGGACCGCTAGGGCGACGGCGTACGCCAGCATGGCGCGGCGACCATGGCCCTGGCGCGGGCGACGGCGCTCGGCACCCCTCCCTTCGGAGCCCTCGTCTTAGGCGTACAAGGGCAACGGATACCCAGGAGGTGGCCGCTCGTACCACGGCCGCGACACCACCGGCCTCACGACTATCTCGCGACGATGGGACCGCCTCTTCTTCGGCAGGAGTAGCTTGGGTTCGTTGAGGGGAGTCTTGCCCTTCTCCGCCGCTGAGAACCTCCGTATCGGCGCCATGACCGCGCCGGCAAGCAGTGGAACGAGGAAGAAGAAGGAGCGGAAGAAGCATAGGAGGGGATGGATTATGGAGCCTCCGCCCCCACTTCCCATTTATAGCCAAGGGGAGGCTAACCGCCGGCCTCCACGATCTAAGGTAATAATGATCTTTTTCTACATGCAGCAAGGACTCGTCAAATCGGGCAGTTGCCGAGGCAGCATGGGGGAGCGGAGACACCCACGTCCAATCAGTCGCCATGCGCCAACCGTGGCCGCAGGCTGTTGGGGCCCGCGGCATTCCGCACTTGCCCTTTGGCTTCGCCTCGAAGCCAAGCCCGAGCGCGCCTTGGGCCCGGGGGCTACTTTCGGCGTTCTGGGAACGGGGTCCCCAAACTTTCCTGCCTGCGAACCATGGCGTGGCTCCACCAGCGGCCCTGCACGGCCCATCTTCACCAACAAACTCTCAAGACCTTCGCGAGGGACCAAGCCTCACGAGGCAGATGATGCAAGACCTCCTCAGGGGTGGCCTCACCAGGCTGGCTCGCGAGGGGCGGAGAGATCAAGGCAAGGGACACCTCGCGAGGTTTGCGTGACGCAAGCCATGATGACTAGAGCCAGGCGAGCGCCAGCACACACAGCATCCTCGTTTCCTCTTTGGTGCTAAAGAGGCAAGCGCAGGCAAGGAGTCCTGAGGCATCAGGCAAAGGTTTCCATACCGGTGTAACAAGACCAAGACCAGCAGGATAGCAGGAAGGAGGTCACCGTGGAGTCCAAGACGGCGTCACCACCAGAGCCTTTTGCAGGCGACGACTACTTTTGTCAGGATAACTTGTAGTAGTTGCCCCCCTTCGAATCTGGGCGTTGTGGGATCCCTTCTGGCCTAATATTTGGGAAGAGGACCTAGGCCTCTATATATAGGACTAGCCACCACCATAGGGAGGTAACTGATAGGCTCATCGAGAGACGAATGAGATCGGATCTGACCGGGATTATCCTGAACCACACAAGTTCACCAAGCACAAGGAAACCTCTCCTCAAGAGGCTGTTCTTCCCTTGTAATTGTTCATCCTCAGCCCAAGAGGCAATCCACCACACCACACTGGAGTAGGGTATTACACCACAATGGTGGCCCGAACCAGTATAAATCTTGTGTCTCTCGTTCTTTGGGTTCATCAAGCTAGGCCGTGAGATCACACGGAGTACAAGCTAGAGAGGAGGAGAGATCTTTGTGCGCACCAAAGTGTTCGAACCTCAAGGGTTTTGCCAGAACCTGAAATCCGACATCATCGACCATGTCGCCTTCATCTGCTGTGACCACCACGGCCTCGTCATCAGAAGCGAAGGCTCTGACCAAAGCATCCACGTTATCATCCACCCAGCGGGCCAGGTTGCCCCAAATAGCTCCGGGCACTGGGGCGATGGCGGCGTCGAAGTCGAAGGTGGGTTCGGCATTCTAAAGATCGTTGAAGACATGGGAAAACGCGCGCCCGAGGAGGCCGTGGATCTTTTCGTCAACAAGCTCGCGAGCTCTCTTAGCCTGTCCTCCAGGCGTGTCATGACGTCACTGAAAAAGCGAAGGTGGCTGACATAGTCTTCTGCATGAGGTTGAGGGGCGTATTCATTGCAGATAATGCCCGGTGCCCGGTTGGCCCTCACCTTGAGGTCATGGAGCATGGGAGCGTGTTCACGCTGCAACCTCTGTCGGCGGATCGCCTCCTCCCTGCTCTGCTACGCAATGGACTCAGCGGCGGTAACTCGCTGCTGAAGTGAAAGCAGTTCAGCACAGGCAGAGACCAACTCAACCTGCATGGAGATCAAAGCAGTTGCAGCGGCCTTCTCGCGCTGCTCTGCCTCACAACCTCGACCTGAGGGTGGTGGTCCTGCACTTAACTTCGGCTGCCACGAGCTTCAGCTTCTGGTCGTACCTATTGGCAAGGTTAGCACGAGCCTCCTCCGTCCTGCGATCCACTTCCTCCTGGATCCTGGCCACACGCACGCTGACGGCATCTTCCGCCTGAGCAAATTGACGCTCCCTCATCTTCAACCGCTCAAGCTCGAGGTTGCGCTCCATGGACTCCAGCATTAGCGCTTCCTCGCGCTTCAAGACCTCATCCGCGTCGGACGGCGCCCTCTTCATCGATGCCAAGGCAGCTCTACGCGCCTCCGCCTGCTGCTCAGGAGGGCATTCAGGGCCTGAAGCTCCTGCCTACGCTTCTCAGCAACCTCGCGGCGACGATCTGCCTTCCTGGCCTCCTCCATGGCTCGGGCGCTGGCCTCACGCGAGGTTGCCAGGGATGCTTCGGCGTCCGCGTTGGCGCGCTCACGCTGGAGGCGCCCGAGGTTGATGGACACCTTCAATTGATGCCATTCATCCACCAGCCGAAGAGCCTCGGTTTCGTGGCGAGCGTCCACATCCGCAAGTTCTTCCTCGAGCCGGCTCAGCGCACCCATAGCTTCCTGGAAGAGCTCATGACGGACGGCACCCTGCCTGCACGCAAGCTCGAATGTGCAGCCGGGTTCGTCCTCCACGTTGGGAGTTTTTGAAGAGGTTCAAGGTGGCTCGCCTCCTCCAAATAGGGGGCTGGAGGCCGGCACCTTTCCAGCCGTCCTTCGGGCCCCGACAGGGGCCAGGAGGGGCGGAGTCTCGTTACTCGAAGGAGAGGCCAGAGCCGAGGCCACCTAGCTGCGATCAGTAACCAGAGGAGGAGCGCTCTGCACACCTTCCGCACGCCAAGCAAGGCCGCAAAGAGCAGGCAGCAAGAACGTGGAGTCGAGACGCCAAGCCGGCGTGCTTACCTCTTCGTCCAACCTCACACCAAGTGATGTAGGCTGGCTTAAGGCACTCAAGGTCAGCAAAGGACTCGAGGCAGGAGGAGGTTGTTTCTCGGGAGACTTCGCCGCCTTGGTAGAAGGGACCCTAAGGAATCATGGTTAGGAGGAGAAGAGGCACCCAGGAAATTACAAAGAAAAGGTACTCACTCCTCAATAGCGATGTATTTCCTCTGCTTCAATGGCTGGAAGGAGTCACCACTGCAGCCTGGAGATCCCCTCCATTTGTGGAGCACCTTGAAGTTCGGGCGGAGCCGGCCGAAGCCCTGGGCACAGTCACCAAGGCCGAGCGCGGATGGTGCAACCCCTGAGGAGGTGACCTCAGGGGTGCCGGCCCACGCTGGGACCTCGGTGCTCACATCCTGGAGCTTCACCGAGGCCTCGGGGGCTCCGGCCTCAGGAGCATCAGACTGCATCGCCCCCCAGGCTTCCTCCTCAGGACAGCTCTCCAGGGTCCCGGGGGACGGCACCTCAGGAGCCCAGAGTGGTGTCGATTTCTTGGCAGCAGCATCACCATCGCCCGACAGCAACCGCCCCTGTGTCCGCTCCTGGGGCAGGCATCGCGCTCATGGAAGGAAGGGGCCCACAAAGACAGGGCTCTCGGGAGGCCCTTCAAGGCCAACTGGGTGTGGTCCCCATTCATCGAAGAGGGGCATCTGCCTCACGAACTCCGCCTTGTTCGAGTAGTAGTACAGAAGACAGCCCTCCTCCGGCAGGTTGGCTGGCATCGGGTCATCCATCAGGAGCTCGAGCACCGTGCGCCACACCTCAGGAGGAAGAGCCGGAGCCTGAAGTCTCATGCGGTCCCTGTAGCCAGAGAAGGTACACATTTGCCGAGAGTGGTGTTGAAGCGGAGCGATGTGACACCGGATGAACTCCTTCACCACCATGGGCGCCGTCACACCAAGGTCCTTCAACCTGATGAACCGAAGCCAGACATGGGCGAGCCGCCGATTGAAGAGCTTCGCGTGCCCCCAACCGGAGCTCGGAGCAGCTGGAACCCGAGGGAGGAGCAGCAGGGGGCTGCGCACGCCAACGTCCACAAACACCCACCTCCTCCTGATGTAGGATCGAAAGTATGTCTAGAGGGGGGGTGATTAGACTACTTGACCAAATAAAAACTTAACCTTTTCCCAATTTTAGTTCTTGGCAGATTTTAGCTATTTTGGACAAGTCAAGCAATCATCACACAATTCAAGCAAGCATGCAAAGAGTATATAGGCAGCGAAAAGTAAAGCATGCAACTTGCAAGAATGTAAAGGGAAGGGTTTGGAGAAATCAAACGCTATTGGAGACACGGATGTTTTTCCCGTGGTTCGGATAGGTGGTGCTATCCTACATCCACGTTGATGGAGACTTCAACCCATGAAGGGTAACGGTTGCGCGAGTCCACACAGGGCTCCACCCAAGGGTAACGGTTGCGCGAGTCCACACAGGGCTCCACCCACGAAGGGTCCACGAAGAAGCAACCACCCACAAAGGGTCCACGAAGAAGCAACCTTGTCTATCCCACCGTGGCCATCGCCCACTAAGGACTTGCCTCACTAGCGGTAGATCTTCACGAAGTAGGCGATCTCCTTGCCCTTACAAACTCCTTGGTTCAACTCCACAATCTTGTCGGAGGCTCCCAAGTGACACCTAGCCAATCTAGGAGACACCACTCTCCAAGAAGTAACAAATGGTGTGTTGGTAATGAACTCCTTGCTCTTGTGCTTCAAATGATAGTCTCCCCAACACTCAACTCTCTCTCATAGGATTTGGATTTGGTGGAAAGAAGGTTTGAGTGGAAAGCAACTTGGGAAGGCTAGAGATCAAGATTCATATGGTAGGAATGGAATATCTTGGTCTCAACACATGAGTAGGTGGTTCTCTCTCAGAACATATGAGTTAGAATGGTGTGTGTGTTCTGATGGCTCTCTCATCGAATGAGGAGGAGGTGGAGGGGTATATATAGCCTCCACACAAAATCCAACCGTTACACAGTTTTCCAATCTCGGTGGGACCGAATCAATAAACTCGGTCGGACCGAAAATGTAAACCTAGTGACCGTTAGTGATTTTCGGTGGGACTGACATGCAACTCGGTAGGACCGATATGGTTAGGGTTTGGTCATAACGTAATCTCGTGAGACCGATTACACAAACTCGGTGAGACCGAATTTGGTAATTAGCTAACCAGAGAGTTGGTCAGGCAAACTCGGTGGGACCGATTTGCTCTTTCGGTGAGACCGAGTGGAACTCGGTGAGACCGAAAAGTTACAAAGGGGAAACACTGGGTTTACATTGCAATCTCGGTGGGACCGATTCGCTCTTTCGGTGAGACCGAAAAGTTACGAAAGGGAAACAGAGAGTTTGCAACCCCATCTCGGTGAGACCGAGATCCTTATCGGTAGAACCGAATTGCTAGGGTTTGGCAGTGGCTAATGACAAGTGAAACTCGGTGGCGCCGGATAGGAAGAATCGGTAGGACCGAGTTTGGCTTAGGGTTTAGGTCATATGTGGATATGGGAAAGTAGTTGAGGGTTTTGGAGCATATCACTAAGCACATGAAGCAAGAGGCTCATTAAGCAACACCTCATCCCTCCTTAATAGTATTGGCTTTTCCTAAAGACTCAATGTGATCTTGGATCACTAAAATATAAAATGAAGAGTCTTGAGCTTTTGAGCTTGAGCCAATCCTTTGTCCTTAGCATTTTGAGGGTTCCACTTTCACATCCATGCCATGCCAATCATTGAGCTTTCCCGAAATAATCATCTTGAAATAGCATTAGCTCAATGAGCTATATGTTGTTATGAATTACCAAAACCACCTAGGGATAGTTGCACTTTCACCTGAAGCCTCCGACGACTGGAGAGAGCTCGAAGTTAATCCCCGAGCCGGCCATCGCCGCGACGGCATGGAAGGATACACGCCCAGAGCGCTGGAGAGGGTCTGTCAGATGCAGCGAGAAGAAGTGGCGAAGCAGAGCCACGGAAGGGGCAATGCCCACCATGGCTTCGCAGACAAAGGCGAAGACGGTGAGGAGGATGATGGATTAGGGATCGAGATGCATCGCGTTAACCTTGTAATGCGAGAGCACCACATTGAAGAAATTGGAGAAGGGGGGAATCAATCCTGCCCAGAGGGCGTGGAGATGGATGGGGACCTCGGTGGCTGTCATGTCAACCTCACCGCGGGAAGCAGGCCAGGCCACCGTCGCCCCCACTCATTGAAGTTAGAGGCGAGCGCCGGGCGCATCTTGCCCATCACCTCTTGGTTGAGCACCACCGACCGCTCAATGGCGGGTTCGAGGACCGGCATCGCGGGGGCCGAGGTATGGGACTCCTTCTTCCCCTTCTTCTTCCGGCTTGGTGCCATGGTGGTGGGGGGAGTTGTTGTCAAATTGGGCCGGAGAAAGAGATCTCAGCCTTCTGGGAGATAAGGAAGTGGTGGAGGGTGCTTCCTGTAAGGGAGGAGGAGCTATGAAGACGATGGTGCTTTCCTAGCCAGGCGGAAATCGAGGCTGCGTGGGGAAGTGGAGGCACCCACGTCCCATCAGTCGCCACGTGTCAATCAAGTTCGCATGCTATTGGGCCCCGCAGAGCACCACACTTGCCCCTTGGCTTCGCCACGAAGCCAAGCATGAGCGCATCTTGGGCCCGGGCACTACTATCGGCATCCTGGGAATGGGGGTACCCAGACTTGCCTGTCTGCGGCCCAGGGCGTGGCTCCACTAGCGGCCTGGTACGGCCCGTCTTCATCAACCAACACTCAAGACCCTTCTGAGGGGCCAAGCCTCGCGAGGCGGATGACACAAGACCTCCTCAGGGGAAGCCTCACTAGGCTGGCTTGCGAGGAGCGGAGAGATCAAGGCAAGGGGCACCTCGTGAGGTTCCCATGACATGAGCCATGAAAACCAAGGCCAGGCGGGCGCCAGCGGGCGTAGGGTGCCAGTTTCGTCTTTGCTGCTAAAGAGGCAGGCATAGGCAAGGAGTCCCGAGGCGTTAGGCAAAGGTTTCCATATCGGTGCAATGAGACCAAGACCAACAGGACGACAAGACGGAGGTCATCATGGAGCCCACGACGGCGACACCACCAGAGCCTTTAGCAGGCAAAGACCACCTTTTGTCAGGATAACTTGTACTCGTTGTCCCCCTTCAAACTGGCCATTGTGGGATCCCTTCCCGCCTAATATTTGGGGAGAGGACCCAGGCCTCTATAAATAGGGCTAGCCACCACCATAGCGAGGGGGGAGACCGGATCGGCTCATCTGGATACGGATCACTCAGATCATCCCCAGCCACACAAGCTCATCGAGCTCAAGAACACCTCTCCTTAGGAGGTTGTTCTTCCCTTGTACTTTTTCATCCCCAGCCTACAAGGCAATCCACCACACCACACTGGAGTAGGGTATTACACCGCAACGGTGGCCCAAACTAGTATAAACTCTTGTGTCCCTTGTTCCTTGGGTTCGGCGAGCTAGGCTTTGAGATCATTGCGAGAGCGTGAGCTAGGGGGAGAGATCTTCGTGCGCACCCCAGTGTTCGAACCTCAAGGGTTTTCCGGAACTCGTAATTCGACATTCCCAAATAGTGGGCGGCAGCGATTTCTGCCGAGCGCATGTGTGCTTAGGCGACCATGGTGTATGAATGTTTTTCAGAGGCGGTTGCGTGGCATCTAGATGAAGCTACAAACCTACCCCGGTTTAGACCTTTGGACATCGGACCAGTAGGTTTCACGGGTCGGAGTCATAAAGGTAATTTCCTTCTACCAAACATTGGTCTCATGCGGTTTTGGGCGAGTAGAGGCTCTTTTGGTGCTTCGTTCAAAATTTTGAAATAGAAGCATTCACGTTTAGAGTACTCTTGAACTTTGAGGATTGACCTAAATAGACAACATTAAATTTGACCTTGTATGTTTGAATACCTCATTAAATTGTGCGCTTCTTTTTGAAATTTTGACACTTAAAAATCCTATAACTACGATTATTTTGGAATGGAGGAGGTAAATTTGAAACTATTTTGTACACGACTATATATGCTATTATGTAAAAAAGCAGAGCAAAGAATGGTGCCCCCATAATTTAGGTATGATTTACAAATGCTATGATATCGAATTGAAATAATGGAATGGACTTCATGTTGAATTCCAATTTTTTGAACCACCTTAAGTTGAATTCAAATGTATGCTAGTTCATAGCTAGCTATTTATAATGTTCATTGTGTAACTTTTGTATGTATAATGTGCTTTACACACACAACATGAACTATACTCACGTTTATATTCAATTGCTAAAGCGATGCATTGTCCGGAGTTCAAAATACTAACTCCGTGGATCAATTATGTTGAATAATAACACAGACATACTCAAATTCGATACAATATAGATGTCTGATGGATCAATGACCGTTCCTTACGGGAATTGCAAATATCATGATCCCATCATAATATTTGGATACAATTTATATTTTTAATCAATGTGTACATCAATCTTTTACGTGTAGTTTCACTCTCTATAGGCCCCTCCTAACACACACGCTGACTTTCTCTCTCACACATACGCGCACATGATGTATATCCATCGGTGGTCTCTCACACATGCTCACGCACTCTCTCCCGAGGTGTATTTCTTGTAGACATGCTCTCGATATAACCCTACCTCCCTCTCATAACCATTTATGACTGTTTTCACTAACCTTTACCACAAGCACTCTTCCTCTCACAAGCATACGCACGCACAATCCCCATCGACCCTTTCTATATACATAGATCTGCCTATGTGTCTCCTACACGCACATTATATTCAGGCCTGTCTCTCAAACATTGTCTCCACCTCTCTTCCTAATTGACGAGTATGATTCTAGCAGAGCATTCTATAGGATGCCCCTTAAAGTTAGGCTGGATGAATAGTAGTATCAGAGATAATGGGTTACCTTAGTCCGAGGACCTAGGGTTACAAATCCTAGCCAGCTTTGTCAGTGGACACAGAGTCCTTCACGACTCTGCTATCTTTGTCTTGTACGACTAGTCCTCCATGGGTCTCCCTAAATGCGTCACGGGCTGACCAATGTGGTGCCGGATGAAACCAAACCAAGGGCCTCACCTCGGCCCACCGGACCTCACGCAGTGACACACCCTCTGCCCCCAGGTCTCGTTATCTTCTCACACCCACAGATACCAACACAGACACCACACAAAATATTTTCTCCTCGTGCCACTGTCCCCTACCCCCTTGCATATACACACTCAAGGGGCATCTCTCGCCGTGACATCCTATTCGTCTCTCTCTCTCTAGACCTCTCTCATTTCTCATGCTATCTCCCCCCCCCGTCGGCCCCTCTATCCATGCCTCTATCGAATACGTAATACATACACATACCTCTCTAGGCCCTGCCAAATACATCAACTACACATTCACACATGTTACATCACGTACCCCATTAATCTAAAAAGCCATCTCTTCATGTTTATTTCTCATACAACATTCGTTTTGAATAAAACCACACAAAGTGTGGCCAAAAAATATTTTAGAATTTCTACATATATACAACATTACAAAGTCATATGGAGGAGTATGAATGTTAATTTGCATTGCATGGTGCCCCCAATGATATTTAGTCTGCACTGTGAATTTTTATATTTTTATACTATATATAAAGTTAGTCATAATAAATAGAAATGAAGGACATCTCTCTCTCCATCGCATACACCCCCTCTGCGCCCCTTTCATGTACGCACACAAACTATCTCCAAGTCCTCTAAAAGTATGCCCCCAGCACATTCATGCATGTTTCATGTTTCTCTCGCGATATATACAGTGACAATCATTGTATTTGAAGTGAAAGCACGATACATACATTGGACTTCAGAATCCACTCATTAAGGTTACCATTTACGTTTTGTGGTTATTATACAGTCACGGGCTCACCATACAGCTCGGTATTTGCTCAAGACACGACTAGTTGACCAGTTAAACGCTCCACGTGGCACCTCTAGTGTTGCATCATATTATCTCACTACCATTAGGGCCACCTGTTGGCGTGTATAAGAATGAAAACAAATGATAAAAAATATTCACAACAAAAAAATACACTTCCGTGATGATCGTGTTTCTCATAGTAGGTGATGTGGCTTGAAGCTACGTCGGTATTTCCCCAAAGAGGAAGGGATGATGTAGCACAACGGCTGTAGGTATTTCCCTCAGATATGAAACCAAGGTTATAGAACCAGTAGGAGAACCAAGAAACACAACGTAAACAACCCCTGCACACAGATAACAAATCCTCGCAACCCGACGTGTTAAAGGGGTTGTCAATCCCTTTCGGGTAACGGTGCCAGAAATTGGTCCATGACGGGAGAAAGTTGTAACAGATTGAATAAATAGATCAAAAATAAAATAAAGTGCAGCAAAGTATTTTTGGGTTTTTGGATTAATAGATCTGAAAATAAATGCAAATAAAAGTAGATCGCAAAGGTAAATATATGAGAAAGAAGACCCGTGGGCCGTAGGTTTCACTAGTGGCTTCTCTCGAGAAAAATAGCAAATGGTAGGTGAACAAATTACTGTGGGGCAATTGATAGAACTTCAAATAATTATGACGATATCCAGGCAATGATCATTATATAGACATCACGTCCAAGGTTAGTGGACCAACTCCTGCCTGCATCTACTACTGTTACTCCACACATCGACCGCTATCCAGCATGCATCTAGTGTATTAAGTTCATGGAGAAACAGAGTAATGCAATAAGAACGATGACATGATGCAGACAAGATCTATCGATGTAGAGATAGACCCCATCGTTTTATCCTTAGTAGAAACGATACATACGTGTCTTTTCCCTTTCTATCACTGGGATCAAGCACCGTAAGATCGAACCCACTACAAAGCACCTCTTCCCATTGCCAGATAAATAATCAAGTTGGCCAAACGAAACCCAAATATCAGAGAAGAAATACGAGGCTATATGCAATCATGCATATAAGAGATCAAAGAAACTCAAATAACTTTCATGGATATAAAAAGATATAACTGATTATAAACTCAAAGTTCATCATATCCCAACAAACACAGCACAAAAAGAGTTACATCATATGGATCTCCAAGAGAACATTGTATTGAGAATCAAGAGAGAGAGAGAGAGATGAAGCCATCTAGCTACTAACTACGGACCCGAAGGTCTACCAAGAACTATTCACGCATCATCGAAGAGGCACCAATGGAGGTGGTGAACCCCATCCAAGATGCTGTCTAGATTGGATCTAGTGGTTCTAGACTCTGCGACGGCTGGAGGAATATTTCTTCATTTCCCCTAGGGTTCTGGGATTTTTGGGGTATTTATAGATCAAAGAGGCGGTCCGGGGGGCACCCGTGGTGGGCCCAACCCACCAGGGCGCCTAGGCCTCCTGGTGCGCCCTGGTGGGTTGTGCCCCCCGGGGCACCCCCCCAGGCGCAACCAGGTCCCGTTGTGTTCCTTCTAGCCCATAAAAATTATCCGTAAAGTTTTGGGGCATTTGGACTCCGGCTGATATTGATTTTCTGTGATTAAAAAACATGGAAAAACAGCAACTAGCATTTCGCACCATGCCAATAGGTTAGTACCAAAAAATGATATAAAATGACTATAAAACATCCAAGATTGATAATATAACAGCATGAAAGAATCAAAACTAATAGATACGTTGGAGACATATCAGCATCCCCTAGCTTAACTCCTACTCGTCGTCGAGTAGGTAAGTTAGGTAAGTGATAAAAACATAATTTTTGATGTGGAATGCTGCCTAACATGTCATATCATATTCTTTTCTTTATAGCATGGACATTTGGACTTTTAGTTGTTCAAAGCAATAGTCTAGTTTTGACATGATAATTTAGATACTGAAGCATATCAACAATCAACCATGTCTTTCAAAATATCAACGCTAAAATAAGTTATCCCTAGCCCATCATGCTCAAACATTGATCCATTCATGAAACACACTCGAATATTAGCTACACCCAATACTTAAGTACGATCATATTGCCTCCTAGTTGGTGCTTTTATAAGAGAAGATGGAGACTCAAAATAAAAATTGCATAAAGTAAAAGAAAGGCGCTTCGCAGAGGGAAGTAGGGATTTGTAGAGGTGCCAGAGCTCAAGCGAAAAACTTAGATATAAAAACATTTTGGGAGGTGTATCTATCCCACCAATGAAAACAACTTAGAGTTCCCAATACTTTCCATGCATAGATATATCATAGGCGGTTCCCAAACAGAATATAAAGTTTATTCCTTTTTCCACCATACTTTCACTTTCCATGGCTAGCCGTATCCACGGTTGCCCTCCATACCAACACTTTCCAAGGAATTTATTTTTTGACAAAATAAAGTAAATTCATTTTTTTGCATTTTGGGACTGGGCATCCCTAATACCTTTGCCTTAGTCTCGTGCAATGACAAGTGAATAAACACTCTTTTTGAGAATAACACATCTAGCATGGAACATACTAGCCACCCCTCACCACTCCGCGAGCAAAACAAACACACATAAGAGAAGTTTATTTTGAAAATTAGAGAAGGCACCTGCAAATTTGCTCAGAACGGCAAAAGAATACCGCATATAGGTAGATATAGTGGACCCATGTGCAAAACTGGGTTAAACGTTTTTGGATGCACAAGTAGAGGTCACACTTAGTGCAAGATGAAGGCTAGCAAAAGATTGAGAAGCGACCAACCAAGAAACGGATAATCTCGTAAGCAAGCATTAAGCATAAATAACACCGAATAATGCACCACAAGTAGGATGTAATTTCATTGCACGACTATTGACTTTCATACTTGCATAGGGAATCACAAACCTTAACACCAATATTCTTACTAAATCATAATTACTCACCAACATAACTCACATATCACATCATCATATCTCAAAACTATTACTAAGAATCAAGTTTATTATGTCCAATGATCTTCATGATTTTTTTATTATATCCTTCTTGGATATCTATCACTTTGGGACTAATTTTCATGTGTTGCTTTTGACAAGCTCCAACAAATATAAGTGAAGATCATGAGAGTGATGGATTTTTATTTCTGTCAAATTAATTTAAGTGAAGCAAGAGAGAATTACTTGAAAATATCACTAACTCTCAAATAAATCTAAGTGAAGCAAAAGAGCATTTCTTCAAAAATACTAAAGCACACCGTGCTCAAAAAGATATAAGTGAAACACTAGAGCAAGTCCATAGCTCGTAAAAATTTAAGTGAAGCATAGAGAGCAATTCTAACAAGTCATTACATAATTTTGGATCTTTCAAATAGGTCTGTCCAGCAAGGAATGATGACTTAAAACACAAAATAAAACAAGCGAATACTCATATCATACAAGACGCTCCAAGCAAAACACATAGCATGTGACGAATAAAAATATAGTTTTGAGTAAAATACCGATGGTCGTTGGAAGAAAGCGGGGATGCACTACAAAAAAGAATACACTTCCGTGATGATATGTGTTTGTCACAGTAGGCCACGCTTTCTGTCATGCATGTACATCCGTGACAAATTTATGACATAATCAAGATAGTCATACCTTGCTATCTTAGAAGTGTTCCGTGACATTACCAAAATTATCATCACGGAAGTGTCCACTTCCATGATGATAAATTGTGCGTCATGGAAGTGCTTTCGTCAAGGGTGACCGACCCATGGCATCCACCATAACGGGTCGCTCTTAAGCTATCCAGTTTGGTTTTGGATCCGATAACCCGTTAACAGCCCGGACCAATGAGGATTTTCCACGTGTAAAATTGTCATTGGCCGGAGGAAACACGTGTTGGCTCACCATTGGGACAAATGTCATCCATTCATTGGATAGTAGGCACCTATGACAGGTGGACACATGGCACGGCCCTATAGAGGCCCATTCCAGTGAAAAGGCTAGGCCTGTCAAAATAAGCGGGCCAGCCCATTAGCGGCCTACTTAAGTCAGGCCCATATGCAAGTACGGCCCATACAACTTACACAGAATTAGCCCATCAAAGGCCTATTCTAGATTTGACAATTTTCAGCCCATCGTTAGTTTATGCCCGTTATAGCCCCGCTACGTCTTTACGCCCAATTGCGGCCCGAGCTTCTTTCGGTCTGTTAGCAGCCCATCGTTAGTTCCAGCCCGTTAATGGCCCGGAACATCTTTAGGCCATTTTCCGACCCATTCTGTAGTTGGGCCAATTCTAGGCCGCTGTGACTTTAGGCCTGTCCTCGGCCCATTGGGTAAATGGGCCAACTCTTAGCCCATTTTGCTCTCGGCCTGTTAACGGCCCGCACAACAGTTGGGCCTTTGACTTTAGATCCATTAGGGGCCCACATTCTGCAGGGCATCAATTCAGCCCAATGCGACTTTCGGCCTGTTAAAAGCCTAGTTTGCAAATTGGGCCTCCTCTAGCCCATAACACTTTCGGCCTCTTACTGGCCCGTAAAGTAAAAGGGCCGAGAAAAAATTGACATTTATTTCGTCCTGCTAGAGGCCCGCAGGCCATTTCCATTTATGCAGCCCTATCGAGCTTTTGGCTTGTTAACAGCCTGCTAAGAGACGTTGTTTCGGTGGGCCACATCATTTGGGATCCACTTAAAATTATTTTGACCAACCCAGTTAAGGCCCGCTTTGACTACACATGTTTGTTCGTTTGTATGGCATCCAGGAAATGTTTGGGTGTGTTGGACATACTATCGCCTCTAAAAACATACACTGTCCAATAAAAACAATAAGGCATAGAAACATAGAATAATCCTACACTATACAATAAAGACATTACAGTCGAATATACCCACTGGGCATTATAGTTCAGCACCAGTGATAATAAAGTATACACAAACAGCAAATTACATACACTGGACAAATAAAGCTCATACATCATGGACACGCATCAACATAACTTACCATTTGAACTATAATCTCTTCAGAAAATAGGATTGGCCAGATTTCGATAGCACAAATATCAGTCTGCAAAATCTCCAATTCCTTCATGGTTACCGCAGTGTATTGTTTCATTTTTTACTCCTGCATCTAATACATGCATGTCTAATCTCAACTTGTTGATTGTACGTTGAGAATCATGTACACGTTGTCTTGCCACCTCTAGTTGATGCTCGAGAACATTAGCACATTCCAATTCCAATCCATAATCATTCGGTAACAGCCATGCCGCACTGCTCGTAGATCTTTGTGTTGATGTCACTTCATCCTGAAATGTTTCTGTAAGTACACATGACTAGGGCAAAAATATAGTTACAACAGTGAAGCGAGCAAGACAGTCTATTTTGTACATGGCAAAACAGGACTAACAATAATGCTACACATCATGAAGCATAAGCAGGTGATATTTTTTAAAATTATAAAAATGGTAGTCTGTGCAGCATGCATACAGAAATCTCTCTTAGGTCACTAGAGGAGCATGATGTTGGGGCCAAATCCAAAACACAGACAAGTTACAAATTTAGACAACATGTTGCATATAAGTAAGCAAGCAGTTGGGCATTCTGTAGCTCAATTAAAGTCTTAGGGAGCATAATGAACAGCAGAGGGATTCATACAAACCTACTAAAACAAGCAAAACTATGCAATCATTAGCCTAGTATAAACTAGATTGTGAGCCTCATGCAGTAATAGGTTGTTAATAGACTTCAAAGCTTCAGGCACACTTCACCAGAGTAATTAAATGGTAAGGCCTTTAATTATGTCAACTAATAGTTATACAAGTACCCAACATCAGGCATCATTGTTTGGGCATCTCATTAACTAAGGACAAATAAAGCAATTGAAAAGAGCAAATTAACTATGCCTGAAACAAACAAGGAATTGAACTATTGAGTTGGATACAGTGACTTACCTTAATTGGTTGAATAGGCTCAGCGCTGCTCCTACTTATCTTGCAAGGCTCCTTCCTAACATCTTGTACTTGGAAATCCTCAATATTATCTTCATTGCACCCCCTATGCAAGGTGACACAAACTAGTTACTCGTCTCCTTGGAAGATAAATATGCATACTTTTCAGTCTGTCAACAACACAAAAGGATGAGATCATAACAAAACAACACCACATAATAAAACATGCCACATCTCTTGCACTTGCACACAATAAAATGAGCATTTGCTATGTGTGCACTATGTAAAA
The DNA here is from genome assembly GCF_003073215.2 of Triticum urartu. Taxonomy (NCBI): domain Eukaryota; kingdom Viridiplantae; phylum Streptophyta; class Magnoliopsida; order Poales; family Poaceae; genus Triticum; species Triticum urartu. Next base: position 419,832,232 of record NC_053024.1, read on the forward strand.
ACTAGGCATACCTTCGAACTGGATCTCCAGGTACTCTTGGAGAGCCTACTTTAGTGTACAGCCAAACCTTTATGTCACCTATGAGTTATACAAGGCCCCACTACAACAGCCCTTGGTGTTTAAATCATTGACAAGCTATGTTAGAGTGTTAGGTCAAGAACAACAAGTAATCAAAGCAAACAGTCCTAGTATGGCTGGCTGATGCAAACAAGCAATTAAACAGATGTGTGAGCAAATCTTACATTCTCCCTCCTTCCATCTATATAGGGCCTAATCATTTTTTGAGGCTAACTTTGACCAAGTGTTATAGCAATAAAATATGACATGTAAGTTACACAAAGCATACTGTCAAATTTGTACGTGAAAGGAGCTTCCAATGATATAATTTTCACATTATACATCTCATGTATTATTAGTCCTATCAATAGTTAAAGGCGGTCTCGAAAAACACATTAGGCCCTATATAGATGGAAGGAGGGAGTATCGAGAAAAAAAGCAAAGAAGGAGGCTTAAAGACCATCACTTGACTGACTAGATTTAAGGGGCATTTAAACATCTTGTGCAACGTATGAACTAACATAAACATTGCATATTCCACATTCTACAATGGAATGCTCATGTATTAGGTTATGCCATGTATGATGATGCCTAAATGTACACTATAGTAGGCATGAGTGATTCATCATTGCACGCACAATTGAATTGTAGGGTAAGGGCCAGTTCTATTCCGCTTTTTCAGAGCTTATTGTCAAAATAAGCCATAAAAGATGTATAGAAGTCATTTTTGAGTTATGGGCTTGGGCTTAACTTATTTCGCTTTGGAGGGGGATGTTTCGGGTAGAAGCTCACTGAAAATTGAAGGGAAGGGGAATAGTGAAATGACTCTGTTGTCTACCTATATTACACTCAAAATGCAACTGCTCACGCCTGCGTCACACCTGACCCTCAAGTAAAAACAAACACGCAAGCGTTCATTTCCCTGCCCGCTTGCATCTCCTCATCCCTTTCCCTCTACCTCGATCCCCTACCTGCAACGCTAGGGTTCATCCAGCGAGCCGTCGCCGCAAGTCCCATCTGGCCTGGTCCTCGATGATGCTCTGTCCAGCTGGGCTACATGCAGGTAGGACCAAATCTCCTCGGCTGCTCCTCCCTATGGTGCTGCCCTCATTCTCATGGTCTCCAGCAGCTTCTCCACTATGGTCCGTCCAACACACTACTCCGGCGGGCGCCGCACAAGTACGGCTGATGCCACACTGCGGCAGAAGGCACCTTATTACCCCTCCCCTCCTCCCAGGGCGTGGCCTTGAGGTGCTGTTGAAGGATGAGCTCATCCAACAAGGTGAGGATCTCCTTTGATTTTTGTACTAAATTTTCATTCTAATCCACTATACGATGAATTTCTATGAGCTGCTTCTACCGCTGCTATATGATGCATTGCTATGAGTTGCTCCTGCTGCTGCTATATGATGAATTGCTATGAGCTACTGCTACTATATGATGAATTGCTATGAGCTGCTGCTGCTATGTGATGAGTTGCTACAAGCTGCTCCTGTTGCTGCTATATGATGAATTGCTATGAGCTGCTCCTCTGCTGCTATATGATGAATTGCTATGAGCTGCTCCTGCTGCTGCTATATGATGAATTGCTATGAGCTACTGCTGGTATATGATGAATTGCACACTGCTCCTGCTGCCGTATGATGAGTTGCTATGAGCTGCTGCTGCTGCTATATGATGCTTTCAGGTGGTGCTACTATATGATAATGACCAGCCACTTGGACCATCGAATTTCAATAAATAATTGTTCTTCATTTAAGTGTGGGTCATGTGTTCTTTGTTTAAATTAGGCAATGGGATCTCTATGGAAGACATTGACCAAAGTAGATTGTGCCAAGTAGATGGTATCTTTGTATTTGCATTTTGAACAAATAGTGATGGTCTATTTTCCTATCATATTAATTACTGCACTAGGTTCAATTTGTGATGTTTGCAAGTCAAATTGATTTTCATATGGGAAGCAAAATGACAAAATATAATGCAATCTATACTTTTCACTGATCATACCAAAGATAAGCTGAAAAGGAAGGCAATGAAAATAACTGGTTGGCTTATTACCTGGAGCTTATATTCACAGGTGCTTATTTTCTTAGAATAACTCGTAAAACAGTCCCTAAGAAACTTGGCCAATGGAACTGACATACAAATCACATGTCACGATGATTGCAATGGAGGAGTGACCTATCATAGGACAATATATAGGCTCACTGCTGGCTCTCCTTTTTTGCGAAGTTCCATGAAATTGCACATACATCTTGTACTTTTTCATTGTGTAACCCCATCTGCAAGTTGACACAGCTAATTTCAGACATCTCTACATGATAATACATTGCATATCCCTTGCGCATATTTAAACCACCAATTAATGATTGTGTGTGTAGCATAAACTAGCCATGACTCTGTGTGCCGGACTAGCAGGCACTCTAAAGGAGCCTAATGTAGTGCACTGGAATTCCTACATGCCACCTATGATTTTGTGTAATGTACTACCTTTGTTCCTAAATATATGTCTTTGTAGAGATTCCAGTATGGACCACATACAAACGTATATAGATGCATTTTTGAGTGTATATTCACTTGTTTTGCTCCGTATGTAGCCTATAGTGGAATCTCTAGAAAGACTTATATTTAGGAATGGAGGTGCGAGGTAGTATCATGTATGACATCCACATATCTAATTTAGCAGCCAGTAGTAGAAATATTGTCTGCACAAAGGGATTACTAGTCGAAAATCCTAGTGAAGCATGCTGGCAGGCACAAAACAATACAAGAGAGAGAGATACGCACTTACAAGATCATAGCAATGCCTCAGTCCAGGATCTTGGTTGGCCAAGCTGTTAGATCTAGAAGAAATATCATCCTTGTAGTTTTTGCCAGCTGCATAATAGGTAACAGCGACCTGTTAGTATATTTGAATTGCATCGGGTAGGTGATGCTGGACGGGTTTAAAGGTCACAAGTACCTTGCCATGGCGGGTGCTTGGCATCTTGCCAGACGGTGGGAATTAGGTTAGAAAGTCGAGGGTGATGAAGCTGCGCTGGCTGTCGGGGTCCGATAAGGAGATCTAGAACCGTCGAGTAGGGTGTTTGTGGAGCAGCTTCGGTAGGGTGGACTACGTTGTGGGCGAAGCAGATCTGTGGTCGTGGACGAGGGCGTCGGTGAAGCTGCTCCGATGGTTGGGTTAAGGATGGTGTCGACGATGCGGATCTGCGGCCGTGGATGTGGCGTCAGAAGCTGCTCCGGTAGGTTAGATGAGGGTGCGACAAAGCGGATCTGAGGTTGTGGACTTGTGAGTTGGCAAAGCGGTCCCGGTAGGGTTGAGAATGGTATAGGCGAAGCTACTCCGGTAGGGTTGACGATGGTGTCGGCGAAGCGGCTCCGGTAGGGTTCAGGAAGGAGTTGCGCGCAGAGGATCAGAGGCCGTCGACGGGGCCATCGGTGGGGTGGCTCCGGGGGGTGGATGAAGCGTCTCCGGTGGGGGGTACGAATGAGCCACTGCAGATGCGCTGCGGTTGACGAGAGTACCGGCGACGCAGATCCGGCACCGTGGACAAGGCCGACACTGAATGGCTTGTGGTACAGTGGTGGATGAGCAGTCTACTTGTTTCTAGTGCAGGTGGGAGGGGTAGATGCGGCCGCAGAAGCAGATACGACGAGGTGGACGCCGCTGGCAGTGAATGGATTCTGGTACGCTGGTGGATGAGCAGTCTAGGGTTTCGAGAGGGGAGGGGTAGAAAGGACGATGAAGTACGGACGACGTCATGTAAGATGCTCTGGTGCTATGGAGTTAGTCGTTTTTGCAGGAGGGGAGAGGAAATGGGGGTGCCGTGTGGTGGGGGGAACCGGAAGTTACCAAAGCAGCCCCGACCTATTATGTAGATGATGGCGGTATTATAACTGTTGTTCTCCGTGCACCAAGGACAAAAGGGGAATTTCGCATGCTAAAGACTAGGTGGCGGAAATTTTAGAAGGAGGCGGGAGATTTTGCCGCCCGCGGGATCGTTCGTATCCAATTTCAACTAATTTTGGACCGTGCTAGCGGGAAGGTCATGCGAGACTGTGTACACGGGGCACGCGTCAACAGTTAATAACTGGTGTGAAGTCCACCCCAGAAAAAAGACAATAACTCGGGATGATGCGCCGATAACTTGGGCGTTCACACGGGCACGACCAATCGTACGAATGTAGAGGCATTTAAAAAAGGATCAAACGCTCAGCCTATGTATTTCTCGTGTAAATAGATAATTTAGTGCCATTGGTTATTTACTTTAAACATACTACGTTGACGTGTTAGTGTAGAGGTCCACAAAAAGAAATGGATATTGTAGTCCCACAAAAAAATGGATATTGTAGTCCGCTACTTAAAAGTGTTACCTCATATGATTACATTGCCTCCATTTCATAAATTGCATACCCGTTGAATTCATATATGAATTTTACATATATTACTTCATAATAGAACCTTAAATCATCCAAGACTAATGAATTTGAATGTAAGAGTAACAATGGTGCATGTACATGATAGCTACATTGGTCGTTTGAAGAAACATCACTGTAACTTTGGCATGCACAATTGAAAAGGTTTATTTAGATAGAAAAAATGTCATTTGTGAGTGTACAATCTTTATAGCATTGAATCGATATTGTACCTTTGGCCACGATACGAAGTAGATATTGATTTATGTTCAAGCGATGCACGGCCACGATCGCTAGATAGTGATACATGAATGAATTGTGCAATCTATCTCGCACGCATACATATATCATTTCCCCGTGGGCATTGGAATCACACACGCGGACTTCTTGTATTTCTCTCCCTCCATCAAGGTTAGAATTCGTCTTTCTACCCTGTCCTACAAGTCTCTCGCATAGAAACAAACACGCTCTCTCTGTCGAACACACCCACCCCTTTAATTCCGCCCACCCACAGCTACTAATGTCTCAAAGTATAATTATGTCTCTCAGACATATGCCTAAGGTTAACTCGAGTTCCGGAACCATATGAATACATACAATGGGATTCCAGCAGAGCACCTTTTGTATTGAGATGTCGCTCTCTCTTCCCCCTCTCTCTCTCACACACACACACACAGACACGCGCACGCTTAGACATTGTTTCTCGCTTCATTTTTTCCAGCACTTGCATGCACACCATTTGTTTATCTTCGTGATGCTTTAAGTATGCCTCGCATATATGCTATCTACCTATCCCTTAATATAGATATGTTTCACAAAAACTCCTTCTCCCTACTAGCAAGATGCCCATGCGTTGCACGGAACATCAAGATGCATTTGTATGAGTAGTTTATCTTGTGGGAGAAAAGGATGAACGAGGGAATGCCTTATTTGCAAATGTGGAGAGGGGTGTGGGTACCTTTTTGCAAAATTGCCATAGTTTCCTTCCTATCCGTCAGATATAAATCGGATGGCCTATATTGCAGGATGGCAGGAACACCATCATCACCAACTATGTTTTTTATAAGAGTAGATATATGTAAGTGTCACTGCCCCCCTCCCCCCACATCCACACACACACACACTTCCCGACACCGAAGGAGTAGGGTGACACCTCGATCTTGATTCTAATCTACCGATTGGCTTCTCTCTCAAGCACACACACACACACACACTACCCGACACCGAAGGAGTAGGGTGGCACCTCGGTCTAGATAGTAATCTATCTAGTCCTCTTTCAAACACACACACATACACACACACTCCCTGGTTGTGCCTCGCACACTCTCGATTTGGGCTGGGCGTTCGGTATAAACCAAAAATTCGGTTTCTACCATTTGGTTATTTCACAAATTTGGGTAGCAAAATCAAAAACTGAAAATAATTGCCCAAAATAACTAACCAAAAATTCGGTTAACCAAATAATCGTTTCGGTTTCTCGGTTTACACCGAACGAATTTGAGCGACACATTCTTATAGCCAATAAAATTTGCCTCGTGTCTTTGGCCAGGCGAGGTGCGACTAAAGGAATAAGGTGTCTCTGGATGTCTATTCACATGCAGGCTAGCATGCATGAACATGGTTGGCCCATGGTCAAAGAAAGTTTGCATATTTTTAACAACGCCCAAGTTTGCTAATAGGCACGCACATGGGCTAGTGGCTTGCTGGCTTGGTCCAGTAGGAACGTTCAGGCCTTGCCCTATAAAAAAGCAACATCGAGGCGAAAAGGATAGCGCCGTCGCTCCACGCCAGCCTTGCGTCTGCGTTCTGACTCTCTCACGTACGCGTAGTGTTCAGTTTTGTTTCGGTTAACCACATTAGAAACCGAACCAACCGAACTTAGTTCGGTTAGTACAAGCAGAAACCGAAATTTCCTGTATTATTGACAAAAACCGAAATTTTGGTTTTTTTGGTTTCGGCTTCGGTCCGGTGTTCGGTTTGTCAGTTTTTATGCCCACCCCTACTCTCGGTACGTCTTTCTCTCCCTCCTCCTCCCCCAACCCCAACAATGATAGCAGAAGGGTGACAACTCGATCTGATCTTAATCTGTCAATTGGTTTGTCTCTCAAACATTGTGTCTATGTGCCTCGCTCATACACACTCGATATGTCTTTTCCTCCATAGCCCCCTCGATATGTAGACTTCTCGCACGCGCACAGCTGTAGTGACAATGACACTGAACCCAGTGTGCCTTGTTTTTACCGGCCTCATGTGATAGTTTTCACCCTGTTTTCTGTTAATTAACCAGGCAACCTTTTCTTTGTTACTACTAGTGAATCTGAAATCATTCGGGGCAGACATAAAATATATCACTTCAACCCAATCATCACAATAACTATTTTAAAACAAACTAGCTAGATGCCCGTGCGTTGCACGAAACATTAAGATGCATTTGTATGAGTAGTTTATCATGTGAGAGACTAGCAAGATGCCCATGCGTTCCACGGAACATCAAGATGCATTCCGATGTGTAGTTTATCTTCTGAGAGAAAAAGGATGAACGTGGGAAGGCCTTATTTGGAAATGTGGAGAGGGGTGTGTGTATCTTTTTGCAAAATTGCCATAGTTTCCTTCCTATCCGTCAGATATAAATCGGACGGCCTATATTGCAGGATGGCAGGCACACCATCAACACCAACTTTGTTTTTTATAAGAGTATAGAAAAGGATGAACGAGGGAAGGCCTTATTTGAAAATGTGGAGAGGGGTGTGGGTATCTTTTTGCAAAATTTCCATAGTTTCCTTCCTATCTGTTAGATATAAATCCGACGGCCTATATTGCAGGATGGCACGCACACCATCATCACCAACTCTGTTTTCTACTCACTCCGTTCCTAAATATTGGTCTTTTTAGAGATTTCAACAAGTGACTACGGATGAAGCAAAATGAGGGAATCTACACTCTAAAATATGTCTACGTACACATCCGTATGTGGTAGTCCATTTGAAATCTGAAAAAGACAAATATTTAGGAACGGATGGAGTATAATATAAGAGTAGACATGGAGATATATCTCTATCATGGTCTACAACAAAAATGTGCTGGACTGATATAGGTTAACTTTTCAACGGGGATAAACATATGAAGTGTAAATACTGATATTGAGGAATTTGATTGCAAGATATAGAAGAACTCCCCCTAAAGATGTGCATAGTGAGGATTTTGCTTTTGAAGCAATGCAAACTTGAAGAGTAGAATCATGGAGATCTCCCCCTATATCTTGTAATTCATACACACATTTAACATATAATATGAAGAATTTGAAATGCATGATGAAATATGGTGACTGATGTAATTCAGCATGCATGCATTAACATTAATTAGGAATAAGCATGCAGAAAATCATCGCAAAAGTATCAGGCCACCATAGAGTTTAAGATTACAACTCGATCCAGCAAAGTCTTCAAAAAGAACGGGAGTTGTAACTTAGAGAAAAAACGCCCATATAGGTAGACTCGCTTGAAGACTAACTCAAAATTTTCCCCCTTTGTCATCAAATGACAAAAAGGATCGAAAATGAGGACTAACGCCCCTGAAGAATATCAAGTTGATGGAGGAGCACCAGCATTGTTGGGGTCGTTTTTTGTTGTAGGGCCTGCCGCAGTGTCATCCAAGTCTTCATACTCGTTGGTGTCGCGGGATGAAGAATATGAGCTGGCCACCAAGGAAGGAACTTTCACCTTCTTGAATTTCTTCGCTGGAGGTGCAGACCAGTCAAAGTCCTCCTTGAGACCCATTTTCTTCAGATTTTCTTCACCATATAGATGTGATAAGATAGCCCAGGTGCGACCAAAAACTTCATGGAGGTATTAATGGTTTTTCTTCACTGCATTATGGGTAGCAGTCATGTTGTGAAGAAGAGAACCAAACTGATGCTTAACCCATTTATGGTTTCGATCCACCTTCTGGTGAAGACTAAGAAGCAGCTCACGACCAGTCATCACTCTGGGAGCTGTGGCTTGAGGATTTGGCTTGGATGCATTTGCAGCAGAATCATGAGTGGCAGAGTCATCATTGGTGGAATAAGATGCAGCTTTGCGAAACCGACCATCCAATGGACGAATGCCTTCATCAATGACAACATGTGCCTTGCCCTTTTCATCAGCTGAGGTATAAGTCTGCTTGAGGACTTCAATCGGGGGCAAGTAGCTGAGGTGATTTTGAAAATCAGCCTTGTAGTTGAGTGAAGACCTTGTTCTGAGGAATCTCATAATCCAAGGAGCATAAGGCTTCAACTCAAACGGAGAGAGTGCAACATTTGCCAGAGCCTCATGAAGAAATCATAATAATTGACAGGAATGCTATGTATGATGTTGAATAGCAGATTCTTCATGGTGCCAACTATTTCCTCATCAGATGAGTCATGGCCTTTGATAGGACTCATTGTCCTTGTCAGAATGCGATAGACTGTTCTGGGCACATATAGTAAGTCCTTCACGAGGAATTCGGTCCTTGGGGCTTGACCGGGCTTCAGAGGCTTCATTAGCACTTGCATGTAATGAGCAGTGAGTTCAGGTTCTTGGTACAGGAAGCGAGCTCCTTCATTGGATGGACTGATGGGCAGGGTGTGAAGTAATTCATAGGACGATGCCTAATAATGAGTGTTATCGGTCATCCAGTCCAAGACCCAAGTGTTGATATCTTTAGGATCACCTGTGAGTAGGCTGAGCAGATGCTTTAGTAGCCTGAGTAAAATCAGCGGTGCTGGCATCTTCTTCAGTAGGTTGAGCAGATGCTTCAGCCTGAGGAATTTCTTGTTGCATCGGAGTTGCAACATTGGAGGTGAAATTGTCAGCTAGTTTCACAAAGCGAACCTTGGCTCCCAGCCAATCAGCGCAGTATGCGTCAAATTCATCACTGAGTTTCTTGATCTCAGATTGAATAGTGACTAGTTCTTCAGTTTCATAGAGACAACTTTTTTCTTCAGGAAGCGCTCCTTTTTGTACTGCGCTTTCTTCAATTGCCTGGCCTTTTCAAATTTCCATTTCTCTTCCTGAATGAAGTGATTCAACATATGACATTGGCCAAGAGTCAACTTGAAGTCAGGCATGGGAGTGTTGGGGTCCTTGTGCCAGAGATCAATATAATCAAGGATCAATTTTGGATGCAAAAGCAGAGGCACACTTGTGCCTTTGGCTCTAGCGGCCCTGACTTGCCTGTCCCTAATGATTTCAGCAACTTCTTCATCATCAGCTTCGTCTTCATCAGACGGCACTTGAAAAGCGACCTGCTTCTTTTGAGGACTTGATCGAGAGCCTCGTCCAGCAGTGGCCTTGGTCTTCAGCAGGGTGGGGCCAGTCGACGAATGCAGAGGAGCTGATGAACTTGCAGAGGCTCCTGAGGCAATAGAGATGCCTTTTGTCCTTTGGCACGAGGCAAGATGCGCAGGTGCTAAGGACTTGGAAGGTGGAGCTGAGAACTTTGAAGGAGCTGGTGCAGCTTGAGGAAATGGTCGTGAGGGCTTTGAAACAACTGGCCGTGAGGGCTTTGAAGCATCTGGCCGTGAGGGCATTGCAGAGGAACTTGGCTTATGAGCCGACTTCTTTGCCATGGCCTTCTTGGGCTTGCTTGCCGAGGCCTCAGCAGCTGCAGCAGCAGCACCAGCACCAGCAGAGTCTTCATTGAATTTCCTCACAGCTTCTTTTGCTATTCTCGCTAGCTTGGCCTGGCGCTTGGCCCATTCATCAGGATAGTCCTCACCACGCTTGAGACTGGTGGGATCAGCTTCTTCGCCAGGTGCCAATGGAGGTCTTGGGCATGGAGGATTAAGAGCGAATTTCTTCATATACTTGGTAGTAACATATCTGTACTCCCTCCATTCTCGTGCCCATCTCCTCGCTATCCTTTGTATGCGCACCTTGCGCCGATTTTTGTCCTCCTTGCCAAATTTGGCATCATCAGGAGTGCAATAATCTTTGTATATGTCATCAGGAATCTCGAAAGCAGTGTTGACTTCCAGCTTCTTTCCTCCCTTCTGTGGTTTCTTGCCATCTGCCATTTTCTTCAGCTGAGGGTTTTGAATGATTGAGTTCTCTGAAGAGGTATGCAACTTTTCTTCGAGGAACGCTACAAATGAGTTAAGATGATGAGAACCTAGAGATTCAGCAGCGGACATGTGTACCTGTGAACATAGTATAGGTGCGAAGAATTTGGAGAGGTCATATGCGTTCTCACAAGTTTTTGCAAAAAGAACAAGTTTGAGGAATTTGACCAGATGAATCTTGAGGAATTTCACTAAGCGTTCTTTGGCTTAGGTTCCAGAGTTGTATAGATTTGAAAATCCAAACAATTGAGGAATCTTGAAGAAAAATGTTGCTTAGAGAAACAGATCAAGAACAGATGATATGTGAGGTGTCTAGTGTGTGAGGAGTTGAGGAATAAACACCTTTTGAAGATTTGAGGAAAACATCCGAATCAACAAGGGTAGTAGAAGTAACATTTAATTACCCTGGACGAAGAACATGACAAACTGGGAAGTGTAGATTTGAAGCTCGTCGGTTCAGATCTTCCATGCCCTAACTTGGCTGAGGAAGACAGCTACGGCAGCGGCAGAGTGAAGAAATTCGCGTCCGACGTGAATACGATGGCGACGAGGTTGAGGCAGTGAAGCTCTTCCTCACTGGCGATGATGGAACTGGCGGCGGCACTAGGGTTTGAGAGCTCGAGCGAGGGAGTGAGGTCAAGCGGAGTAAAAACGAAGTGATGAAGGGAGAGGGGTATTTATAGCCGAACTGAAAAACCGCTCGCACGAGGAAATTGGATGAACGTGCCCCTAACCCTTCTCATTCGCGTGACATGTGTCACCCACATACTGAGAGGTGGCGATCGTGTGTTATCGTGGGTGAAAAGGATAAGTATTATCATGGAAGGTGTAACAGTTTGAGCGGCAAAAGCCGAAAATTCAGATAAGATAAGTTTAAAGTTCAGTTCGCAATTTCTATAGCTCACAGGGACACAGTGAAGATTTCGAAAGAGTTTCAAATAGAACGCACATGAAGAATTTGTGAATAGACTAGGTTGAGTTAAGCATACAGGGGGAAAGGGTCCGATCACATTCACTTAGCAGAACAAGCAACTTGAAGAAATAGTGAAAGTGCAACTATCCCTGGGTGGTTTTGGTAATTCCTAACAACATATAGCTCATTGAGCTAACATTATTCCAAGATTAATATTTCAGGAAAAGCTCAATGAATGGCATGGCATGGATGAGGAAAGTGGATCCCTCAAAATTCTAAGGACAAAAAGTTTGGCTCAAGCGTGAAGCTCAAGACTCTACATTTTATATTTTAGTGATCCAAGATCACATTGAGTCTATAGGAAAAGCCAATACTATCAAGGAGGGATGAGGTGTTGCTTAATGGCTTGCTTGCTCAAAGTGCTTAGTGATATGCTCCAAAATCCTCAACTAACTTCCCACATCCACATATGACCTAAACCAAAAGTCAAACTCGGCCCCACCAATTCTTTCTATCCGGTGCCACTGAGTTTCAAATGTCATAGCCACTGCCACAAACCCTAGGCAAATCGGTCTCACCGATAGGGCTCTCGGTCTCACCGAGATGGGATTGTAATCTCTCTGTTTCCCTTCGTAATGTTTCGGTCTTACCGAGATGAGCGATCGGTCCCACCGAGATTGCAATGTAAACTCTCGGTTTCCCTTTTGTAACATTTCGGTCTCACCGAGATGAGCGAATCAGTCCCACCGAGTTTACCTGACCAACTCTCTGGTTAGCTTATTACCAAAATCCGTCCCACCGAGTTTGTGTAATCGGTCACACCGATATTACGTTATGCCCTAACCCTAACCATATCGGTCCTACCGAGTTGCATCTCAGTCCCACCAAAAAACCTAACGATCACTAGGTTTGCTGAATCGGTCCGACCGAGTTTAACCACCAGTCCCACCGAGTTTGGCAAATTGTGTGTAACGGTTAGATTTTGTGTGGAGGCTATATATACCCCTCCACCCACTCTTCATTCATAGAGAGAGCCATCAGAACATACCTACACTTCCAATACACATTTTCTGAGAGAGAACCATCTACACTTGTGTTGAGGTCAAGATATTCCATTCCAACCATATGAATCCTGGTCTCTAGCCTTCCCCAAGTTGCTTTCCACTCAAATCTTCTTTACACCAAATCCAAATCCTGTGAGAGAGAGAGAGTTGAGTGTTGGGGAGACTATCATTTGAAGCACAAGAGCAAGGAGTTCATCATCAACACACCATTTGTTACTTCTTGGAGAGTGGTGTCTCCTAGATTGGCTAGGTGTCACTTGGGAGCCTCCAACAAGATTGTGGAGTTGAACCAAGGAGTTTGTAAGGGCAAGGAGATCGCCTACTTTGTGAAGATCTACCGCTAGTGAGGCAAGTCCTTTGTGGGCGACGACCGTGATGGAATAGACAAGGTTGCTTCTTCGTGGACCCTTCGTGGGTGGAGCCCTCCGTGGACTCGTGCAACCGTTACCCTCTGTGGGTTGAAGTCTCCATCAACGTGGATGTATGATAGCACAACCTATCAGAACCACGACAAAAACATCCGTGTCTCCAATTGCGTTTGAGTCCTCCAAACCCTTCCCTTTAAATTCTTGCAAGTTGCATGCTTTACTTTCCGCTGCTCATATACTCTTTTGCATGCTTGCTTGAATTGTGTGGAGATTGCTTGACTTGTGCTAAGATAGCTAAAATCTGCCAAGAACTAAAATTGGGAAAAGGCTAGATTTTTATTTGGTCAAGTAGTATAATCACCCCCCTCTAGACATACTTTCGATCCTACAAGTGGTATCAGAGCTTTGGTCTCCATTTGCTTTGATTTCCATAGCTTTTGGTGATCATAGCCTTGGTTTCACAACCTAGGAGAGTATGGCGTCTAGCGAGGGAAATTATCACCATAGAGGTCCTTACTGTGATGGCACTAATTTTGCTAGTTGGAAGCATAAGATGAAAATGCATATTCTTGGACATAACCCCGCCGTTTGGGCTATTGTGTGTATTGGCTTGCAAGGTGAATTCTTTGATGGGAAAGAACCGAACCGTGAAGCTACCGTGGAAGAGTTGAAAATGCTGCAATACAATGCTCAAGCTTGTAATATTCTCTTCAACGGATTGTGCCCCGAAGAATTCAACAAAATCAGCCGTCTTGAGAATGCAAAGGAAATTTGGGATACTTTGATTGATATGCACGAAGGTACCGACTCCGTCAAGGAATCCAAATTGGACGTGCTTCAAAGTCAACTTGACAAGTTCAAAAATGAAGGATGGTGAAGGTGTCGCTGAAATGTACTCTAGGCTTGCTCTTATCACAAATGAGATTGCCGGCTTAGGGAGTGAAGAGATGACCGATAGATTCATCATCAAGAAGATCCTAAGAGCCTTGGATGGAAAATACGATACCGTGTGCACATTGATCCAAATGATTCCCAATTACAAAGATCTCAAGCCAACGGAAGTCATCAGAAGAATTGTTTCTCATGAGATGTCACTCAAGGATAAAGAGGAACTTCACAACAAATCAAGTGGTGCTTACAAAGCCTCATGTGAAGCCCCCACATCATCGAGTGAGAAACAAACCTTCAATGAAGAATTGAGCTTAATGGTGAAGAACTTCAACAAGTTCTACAAGAGTAGAAGCAAAGAGAGAAGCTCCAAGTCAAGGTCCTACAATGACAAAAGATCTTCTAGTCGAGAGCGAAATTGCTACAATTGTGGAAGGCCCGGACACTATTCCAATGAGTGTACGGCCCCCTACAAGAGAAGAGAAGATTCTCCCAAGAGAAGAAGTAGAAGAGAAGAATCACCATCTAGAGAAAGAAGGAGTAGAGATGATCGTTATGAACGAAGACCCTCACGGAGAAGCAAGGATTCGGAAAGAAAGGACAAGTCATCAAGGAGCTACACAAAATGAAGACATCAAGCTCATGTTGGTGAATGGGTATCCGGCTCCGACTCCGACAACCACTCCGAGAGAAGCTATCACTCCGACTCCGAATATACTCAAGATGAAGGTGTTGTCGGTCTAGCACTTGTGAAAACCAACTCCTACGACATATTTGACTCACCAAATGAAGGAGTTGGAACATGCTTCATGGCTAAAGGCCCAAAGGTATCACACCCCGAGTATGTTGATTTCAATAGTGATGAAGATGACTTGTTAGGTGATGATGATTTACTTGTTGACAACTCTAGTGATGAATACTATGATGAAACGTCAATTAATCATGCTAATCAAGATAAAACGAATGACAATAATAAGGAGAAGATTGAGTCTCTAACTAAAGAACTAAACACTCTTAAGTTAGCTCATGAAACTATCTTAGGAGATCATCGAGAACTTTTAAGGACTCATGAGAAATTGCGCTTTGAAAAGCTCAACCTTGAGCAAGAGCATGAGTTCTTAAAAGCAATCAATGATGATCTTCGTAACAAAAGTTCTTCTTACATTGCCAAGCGTTTACTCTTATCCACTTACATGCCTCAAGTCAAGTCTAGTAACAAGAACAAGAAAGATTCTTCCTCTAGTAGTAACAATAATCATGCTAAACCCAATATTGTTGCTTCTGGTACTTCTCTTGATTCCACTAATGATTCTCTTAGCCAAGTTACACTTGAGCAAGAAAATAGCTTATTGAAGGGAATTATAGAGAAAGGTGTTTACAAGAGCCTTGCCGGAAGTAAGCAATTCGAGGAAATTGTACACAAGCAAGGAAGGCACCGGAAGAATCAAGGTGTTGGTTTTGAACAAAAGTTCAATGCCAATGGAGTTGAGTGGGAAGAAGATCAATACCCCAAGACGAAGTTTGTTCCTCAACAAGAGAAGTATGATCCTACTTCTCTCAAAGGGACACAAGCTCAAGATGATCTTCCACCACAAGACCACAAGCAAAAAGGCAAGGACAAGCTTCAAGAGGAAATTGATGCATTTGAAGAAGCTCATAAGGCCTTGGTCAAGTGGGTTCCCAAGACTACTTCAAGTTCCACTTCATCAAGTACAACTACAACACCGAGGATTCCCATCAAGATGGTGTGGATCCCGAAGAAGAAGAACTAGAGAGTTCTTGAGGGTGACTCCGCCAACATACTTCACTCTTATCATCTTGGCAAAAACAAGTGCAATCAACTTCCACATCTTGCACTAGTTCAAGGAGTCACAAACCCTCTTGTTGGTAAGACAAGGGACAAGGTAACCTAAAAGCTTTCATAGACATCATCTTGTGTGTGCATCACTCTATGTCTATGGATATCCTTGTTTGTTCCTTGTGGGACTAACCCGTGTAGGTATTGAAAGTGCAACTCACTCCAATGGATAGCTCCAAATGATCTACATCAACATTGAGAATCCACATCTTCAACATCTACATGAAGTCATCATCAACAAAACCCAAGGTTAGTTCATCCCTCTTAGGGGGGATCTCACATCTAGGGGGAGCTTTACTCTAAGAATTGAGCTAAAGCAACTCTAATGGTGTGAACACAACAATGCTTTATGTAAAAGTGGTAACCCCACTTGTGCTTAAACGATGAGTATGACCTATGATCAAATGTTCTCATTTGACTCCTAAGTCAATATACTCATATATAGATGACCTAGTCATCGCAAATTGTTTGATAGATGCTAGAATTGATTGTGCATGCTTTGCCACATATTTCAATTGCCATTTTATTGTGTGAGCATGTTAATTGCATATTTTACTCATTCGAGGACATCCACTTGTTGTTTTGATTGATTGGTTTTCTTTTCTTTTGCCAAGTGGATGGACAAGAATGCCTAAGAACCCTCTGTAGCTATCTATGCTTTTCTCGTCTCAGACTCTATTCATGCTACCTCACAAAATTTGATCAAGTCAGATTCGAACCACTCTGTGTGAGGAGCACTCGGAGTCCCTGATTCGTCATAGACTTAAACTTCCAAAAACTTCTTTGTGCTTTTCGGTCTGACTGATTCCTCCATTTCGGTCATACCGAGATCACTAAGTCGATCTAGGTTTTCAATCTCGGTGCAACCGATTTGAACCTTTCGGTCACACCGAGTTTCAGTAACTGCTTGCAGTTATGAATCTCGGTGCCACCGAGTTGTTCCACTCGGTCACACCGACAGGGTCGGGCTATATATACTCACAGGCAAAATTTTGGAAATTTCTCCGAAACCCCTTCGCCCGCGCATAGCTCGCTCTGCCTCATGGGTCTCCGGATTGTCTTCTTCGTCGCCAGCCGCCTCCTATCGCTGGTCTCCGCCGCCGTCAACGGAATTCTTCCCCGCCGTTGCCGCCGTAGCGAGTTCATCGCCGAACTAGGGTAAGGACACGATCACAGTGCTATCCCTGTCCGATTCCTAGCACATTGTGTTTATTATGATTCTTACCACGATTGAAACCCTTCTATCTAGTCAGAACACTCCATAGATTAGAGTTGAATTGAAAATTTAGGGTTAGGTTTCCGCCGAAACCATCTCAGACCATCCGAGTTGTGGAACTCGGTACCACCGATTCGGCTCAGGCCATTGCACATGTAATTTTCGGTCTGACCGAGAATTGCAAATCGGTGTGACCGAGTTCAGGACTTTGTGAAACCCTAGCAGTCTCGGTGCCACCAAACTGTGACTTGGTCTGGCCGAGTTCACTAGTTTAGGTTCCAATAGCTGCTTCGGTATCACCGAGTTTACAAATCGGTTGATCCGAAATGCTTTCTGTGGAAAACTAAAACTAAGATTTTGACTCATTCTTTTGCAAAAACCTCTACATTTTGTGATGCTCATCCACTCTATCTCATCTATATCTATTCACAGGGTCTGCTGTCAGTGTTTGCAATATGTCTGATCAGAGTGACAGACAGAACAGGTCAGAGGAGCAGGTTCACCTGAGTGAGGGCACTAGTCCCTCTAGCAGTTCAGATGATGGTAGCAGGAGCACTCCCAGCAACTTGCCCAAAGCTGCCACCAGAACAAGGAAGAAGAAAAGTTCAGAGTCTGAGGATGAAGACTATGTGGCAGTTGAGGATGAGGCCACTTCCAAGAAGAAAGTGGTTAAGAAGGAATATAGCACTGCTGCTGCCACCAAGCCAGGCATGAAGCAAAAGGTTCCTGCAAATAGAATTCCAATGTCTAAGGCCAGAGCATCTACTCAAGTCCCTTTGGGATCTGAACCCAAAGAGGCTGCTGCAGAAGGGAAGAAGAGGAAGGAGAGGATCAAAAAGACCACTGCTAGAGTGCTTGGGAGATCCTCAATCATGAGAGATTCTGAAGAGGAAGAGGAAGAAGAGGTTGCTGCACCAGCACCTAAGGCCCAGAAGCTTATGGGTGATGCTATCAGGACAGGGGCTGCTTCATCAAAGCCCAAAGAAGCACCCAAAGCAGCCTCCAAGCCCAAGAGTGCACCTAAGAGGAATACCAGGAGTATACCAGCTGCTGAGAAGAACAAGGCCCCAGTGCCTGAAGTTGCTGCTGATGAAGATGATGAAGGACAAGTCTTGAGAAAGCTCAAACCCAAGATTCCAGACCACAATGATGCTCATCCTATGGCTGAGAACATGAAGATCAGGAGAGACTCGGGGTTGAGGCTATGGAGAGAGACAGATCCATATGCTACCAGGAGAAGGACTGCTGTTGATTACAGGTTCCACACAAAGGAACAGCAGGACTTCTATGAGACAGTGTTCTTGGACAAGAAGCCTATAGTATGTGAAATGAGGTGGGTCGACTGGAAGTATATCAAGGAAAATGAGGAACACTATCCTGGTGTGTTTGACAGCTTCAGTGCTTGTGGAGTTGCAGACTTTGTTGGGCAGAAGCTCACAAAGTGGAATGAGGAGCTCATAATGCAATTCTACTCCACAGCACACTTCTATCCAGATGGCAGGATAGTATGGATGTCTGAAGGTACAAGGTACCACTCAACTATTGAGGAATGGGCAAATCTGATCAATGCTCCTAAGGAAGAAGAAGATGACTTGGATGTCTATGCCAAGAAGAAGATGGATCACAACTCTATGGCAAACATGTACAAGGAGATTCCTGAAGATGATCTTGAAACTCACCAGTTTGGGTCAGTAAAACACTTGTTGTCAGGGCTGCCTACAATCAATTGGATCCTTAGGCACACTCTCTTGCCCAAGTCTGGTGATCACAGAATGATCAGAGGCCATGCAATTAACTTGCTACATATATTTGATGTGCCACAGAAGTTCAAGGTCATGAGCCATATAGTTGAGACTATCAAGAGGACTGCAGCTGACCAGAAAAGAAGTTGTGGATATGCCCCACAGATCCAGGAGTTGATAAACTCAAAGATGGGCACAGGCACATACTTGTTGGATAAGGAACACTTGCCTATCTATCCTGACTTTGAGGACAATCAAGTTGTGATGAATGAGAATGAACCATCATCAGTACAAGCTCAAGAGAAGAAGGAGAAAGCAAAGAAAGAGAAGGCTGCCAAGATGCCAACTCAAGAGGAGGCATCTGAGTACTTTTTGAAAAGCAAGTAGGACCAGCTTGGTTATTTGATAGCATCAACTCTAAGGATTGAGAAGGGGTTGGCCACCCTAACTCAAAACCAGGAGAGCCTGGAAAGAATCGTGGAACAAAAATTCTATGATTTAGATGTCAATGTAACTGAGATTCAGTCTGTTGTGGAGCAGCTATAGGATGACATGCAGGAGAGGAAGGGCAAGACAACCACTGATGCATTTGCCAGAGTGCCTCAAGCTCAGAGATCTGCTGCAGTGCCTATTCCAGACACTAGAGCTCCAGCGCAACCAGCTCTAGCACCAACTCTATCAGCTCCATCTACTTCGACTGAAGCCTTCGTCCTTGGCGTTCTCCGGACACCACCACCTGAAGACCAAGCTTGAGAGACGTTCTAGTGCTATGCATTCTCTATGAACTTTTTGGTAACTTGTTGCCAAAGGGGGAGAAAAATGTATAGATCATAGGCTTCGGGAGAGAGCGTTGCTTTTTATTCTCTCTTGCTTTGGTGGTTGAACTTTGTCTGTCTTTTGATTGCCTGAGATACTATGCTATTATTTGTGAGACATTGATGATCATGTGGTTGATCATAAGCTACACTTATGCTTGTTAGATGATATTATCTTACTTATCCTTATATGATCAGTCACTTTGCTTGGTGATGAGTGCATGTATTTAATTCTTATCATTTTGAGCGCTCCACCAAGATGTATGTGACATGGAAGAGTAACCCATGATCCTAACTCATTGTGCATTTGCAGTCCAAAGCAAATCTTAAGATATGCACAAATTTAGGGGGAGCTCTTGCTTTTCACATACTTCTCAAAGCGACAATATCTTTCACTCTTATTATCATTTGTCGAAGCTTTGATCTATATGTTGTCATCAATTACCAAAAAGGGGGAGATTGAAAGTGCAACTATCCTTGGGTGGTTTTGGTAATTCCTAACAACATATAGCTCATTGAGCTAACATTATTCCAAGATTAATATTTCAGGAAAAGCTCAATGAATGGCATGGCATGGATGAGGAAAGTGGATCCCTCAAAATTCTAAGGACAAAAAGTTTGGCTCAAGCGTGAAGCTCAAGACTCTACATTTTATATTTTAGTGATCCAAGATCACATTGAGTCTATAGGAAAAGCCAATACTATCAAGGAGGGATGAGGTGTTGCTTAATGGCTTGCTTTGTCAAAGTGCTTAGTGATATGCTCCAAAATCCTCAACTAACTTCCCACATTCACATATGACCTAAACCAAAAGTCAAACTCGGCCCCACCGATTCTTTCTATCCGGCGCCACCGAGTTTCAAATGTCATAGCCACTGCCACAAACCCTAGGCAAATCAGTCTCACCGATAGGGATCTCGGTCTCACTGAGATGGGTCTGTAATCTCTGTGTTTCCCTTCGTAACGTTTCGGTCTTACCGAGATGAGCGATCGGTCCCACCGAGATTGCAATGTAAGCTCTCTGTTTCCCTTTTGTAACATTTCGGTCTCATCGAGATGAGCGAATCGGTCCCACCGAGTTTACTTGACCAACTCTCTGGTTAGCTTATTACCAAAATCGGTCCCACCGAGTTTGTGTAATTGGTCACACCGAGATTACATTATGCCCTAACCCTAACCATATCGGTCCTACCGAGTTGCATCTCAGTCCCACCAAAAATCCTAACGGTCACTAGGTTTGCTGAATCGGTCCGACCGAGTTTAACCATTCGGTCCCACCGAGTTTGGCAAATTGTGTGTAATGGTTAGATTTTGTGTGTAGGCTATATATACCCCTCCACCCACTCTTCATTCGTAGAGAGAGCCATCAGAACATACCTACACGTCCAATACACATTTTGTGAGAGAGAACCACCTACACTTGTGTTGAGGTCAAGATATTCCATTCCAACCATATGAATCTTGATCTCTAGCCTTCCCCAAGTTGCTTTCCACTCAAATCTTCTTTCCACCAAATCCAAATCCTGTGAGAGAGAGTTGAGTGTTGGGGAGACTATCATTTGAAGCACAAGAGCAAGGAGTTCATCATCAACACGCCATTTGTTACTTCTTAGAGAGTGGTGTCTCCTAGATTGGCTAGGTGTCACTTGGGAGCCTCCAACAAGATTGTGGAGTTGAACCAAGGAGTTTGTAAGGGCAAGGAGATCGCCTACTTCGTGAAGATCTACCGCTAGTGAGGCAAGTCCTTCGTGGGCGACGGCCGTGATGGAATAGACAAGGTTGCTTCTTCGTGGACCCTTCGTGGGTGGAACCCTCCGTGGACTCGCGCAACCGTTACCCTCCGTGGGTTGAAGTCTCCATCAACGTGGATGTACGATAGCACCACCTATCGGAACCAGGACAAAAACATCTATGTCTCCAATTGCGTTTGAATCCTCCAAACCCTTCCCTTTACATTCTTGCAAGTTGCATGCTTTACTTTCCGCTGCTCATATACTCTTTGCATGCTTGCTTGAATTGTGTGGAGATTGCTTGACTTGTGCTAAGATAGCTAAAATCTGCCAAGAACTAAAATTGGGAAAAGGCTAGATTTTTATTTGGTCAAGTAGTATAATCACCCCCCTCTAGACATACTTTCGATCCTACAAATAGCAATAAGTGAATGCTGTAGAGGACATAAACTCAAATATATATATATAGCCAATGAAGAAAAACGACAGAAATAGAGAAGACAATGCAAAGATGAAGACAATCGCACAGCTGAGGAAAAACTCAAATTGAAGATTTTCAACATTTGGTGATGGCGTGATCCACCATATAAGAATGATGATTTCAGACACCGCGTACAATTGTCGTAGGGTTCTGAGAATCAAATTCTTCGTTGATTTCTTCACACTTAGAGTGTTATTCTTCATTGATTGAAGAAAAACGTTTCTTCATGTGTTGCACATCTAAGTCATCAATTTTACATAAGTGTTAGGATGAGTGTCCTTTTCAAAGAACATTCGAATATTCTAAATCTCTTCTCATCCAAGGGATTACTGAAGATATCGGCTGGCTGTTCTTCAGTCTTCACATGCTCAATAGAGATGTCGCCTTCAACGCATGATCACAAAGAAAATGATGACGAATCTGAATGTGCTTTGTCTTCGAGTGCTGAGCTGGGTTATGAGCAATCTTGATGGCACTCTCATTGTCATAGTAGAGTGGCACATTCTTCACATTGACGCTGTAGTCCTTGAGAGTTTGCTTCATCCATAATAGTTGAGCACAACAAGAACCAGCAGCAATGTACTCAGCTTCAGAAGTAGGCAGTGATACGCAGTTCTGTTTCTTCGAGGACCAATAGACCAAGGATCGTCCCCGGAAATGGCATGTACCAGATGTTGACTTGCGGTCCACATGATCACCAGCATGGTCTGAGTTTGAAAATCCAATGAGATCAAAAGCCGAGCCCTTGGGGTACCATAATCCAAGTGTTGGTGTGTGAGCTAGATATCGAAGAATATAATTCATAGCCTTATGGTGTGATTCCTTCGGTGTAGCTTGAAATCGGGCACACATGCAAACACTAAGCATAATATCTGGCCTAGATGCACACAAGTACAATAAAGAACAAATCATGGATCAGTATACCTTTTGATCGAAGTCAATACCATTTTCATCAGTGCATAGATGGCCATTAGTGGGTATAGGGAATTTGACTCCTTTGCAATCTTGCATGCCGAATTTCCTTAGTACATCCTTGAGGTATTTTTCATGAGATATGAATATGCCATTGCGTTGTTGACGAATCTGAAGACCTAAGAAGAATTTCAATTCTCCCATCATAGACATTTGATATTCTTCACTCATCATATAGGCAAATTCATCACTGTAACGTTGATCAGTACATTCGAAAATGATATGATCAACATAAATTTGGCACACAAACAGTTCACCATCATAATATTTAGTGAAAAGAGTTGGGTCAAGTGAACCGGGTTTGAAGCCTTTATTCATGAGGAATTCCTTAAAGGTATCACACCATGCCCGTGGGGCCTGCTTGAGGCCATAAAGGGCCTTATTGAGTCTGAAGACTTTGTCAGGATGCTTTGGATCTTCAAAACCTGGGGGCTGAGCAACATATACTTCTTCCTCAAGCTTACCATTGAGGAATGCACTTTTCACATCCATTTGATATAAGATGATATCATGATGGTTAGCATAAGCAAGTAATATGCGAATAGCTTCAAGTCTAGCAACAGGTGCAAAAGTTTCATCAAAGTCAATTCCTTCAACCTGTGTGTAGCCTTGAGCTACAAGTCGTGCCTTATTCCTCACCATAAGGCCATTTTCATCTTGCTTGTTGCGGTAGATCCACTTTGTGCCGATGATATTGTGCTTGCAAGGATCTGGACGTTTGACCAATTCCCAGACGTTGTTGAGCTCGAATTGATGTAATTCCTCTTGCATAGCTTGAATCCACTCAGGCGCCAGAAATGCTTCATCTACCTTAGTGGGCTCTGTGATAGATACGAAAGCAAAGTGCCCACAAAAGATAGATAAATGTGAAGCTCTTGAGCATGTGAGAGGATCTGGAATGTAGATGTCGCTGATGAGCGGGTTGTCGTTGAGGAATTTGGTCAGCATTTCCTTTAGCACCATTTTCCTCAGGTGTAACAGCATGACGTTCTTCATGTTCTGGAATGACTTCTTCAGTAGATTTGGTAGGAATGACATCCTCAGTAGCCTTGAACTTAATAGATTCCTTGGGAGGTATTTCATCTATCACAGGAGGTAGGTGCTCCCTTTGCGAGCCATTAGTCTCATCGAACCGCACATCTACTGTTTCAACAACCTTGTGGTGACAGGTGTTGAAGACTCTGTAGGTGTGCGAGTCCTTACCATAACCAAGCATAAAACCTTCATGTGCTTTCGGTGCAAATTTAGAACTTTGGTGGCAAAGATTTCATCATTCTGCGAGCTCCATAAGAGAAAGGAGGCATAGATGCCAATCCACTTTGTTTCACAAAAAAGGGATTAGGGTAAGCATAAGAGTAAGCAGAGAAATTCTTCGAGGACTTATGAACATAATGATTTGAAGAATAATGCACATGTCCATAATCCTTAGATCTTCCCTACGAAATAGATGGGTTAGCACGATGATGTTCATATGAGGACTTTGATCCTTTTGAGGAATTTGATCCACGTGAGGAGTTTGGTCTGTATGAGGACTTGGATCCATATGAAGAATTTGATCTGGGGTTCCTATTCTTCACAGGTGGTGTCATGATGACATTCACCTGAAGATTTTCAAGGCAGCTTTTGGGAACCCAGATTTTCTTCATAGGAGAACCGTTCCTGCAGTTGGTGCCAACATATCTAGCAAATACTTCACCATTCTGATTTTTGAACAGTTTATAATTGGAGTCAAATGACTCATCAAAAGAATATGAAGATTCACATATAAAGCCAGATAAAGTAAATGGATCCACTGAAGGTCCCTTTGCAGCAACCCATGAGGTTTTGGGATACTGCTCAGGTTTCCAGTAGGGCCCATTAGCATTAAGTTTCCTCTCAAAGGCAATACCCTCTTTCCTAGGGTTCCTGTTGAGGATATGCTTTTTAAGCACATCACAAAGAGCCTGATGCCCTTTAAGGCTTTTGTAGATGCCTGTCATATACAATTCCTTCAGCCCTGCATCATCAGTGATACTAGCAATGTCCTCAGATGAGGAAATAGTGATAGCAGAGGCAGTTAAAGAATTTGCAGCAATGGAAGTATTTGAGCATTCAGGTGAAGAATTAGCAGTTTCACGTTCAATGCACTTCAAACATGGAGGAACAAATTCATCCTGAGTAGCGTTGATCTGTTGAGAAAGTAATGAATCACGCTCCTTCTGAAGATCTTCATAAATCACTCTTAACTGCTCAAGATCTTGCTTTCTTTGAAGAAATTCAAAAGAAAGCTTCTCATGATCAGATAGGAGAGTGTTGTGATGACCTTGAAGATTGTCAAACTTGGACTGAAGTCTTTGAAGATTTTCAGTCAAAATTTTAATGCGATCCATTTCCTCGCCCAACATATCATCGCTTTTATCTAGCATGTTTTGAACTTTTTCAAGAGCCTTTTGCAGTTTCACAGCAATCTTAGCAAGTTTAGAATAGCTGGGTTTGAGGTTTTCATCAGATTCATCCTCACTAGATTCAGAGGAGGGATATTTGAGTACCTTTGAGCCTTTTTCCATGAAGCAATAGGTGGGGGCGTAGTCCTCGACACCGTCATCAGTAGTGTTCGAGAGGTCCTTTTCTTCAGAGTTGAAGATGGACTTGCTGACGAACGCAGTCGTGAGGGCTAGGCTCGCCACACCAGCATCTGACTCCTCAGATTCCTCCTCTTCCTCATTTTCCTCAAATTCAGCCTCAGAGTCCATTTCCTTGCCAATGAATGCCCGAGCCTTCTTGGAGCTGCTCTTCTTGTGAGATGAGGACCTTGAAGGTTTTGATGACGAGGACTTTGAAGATTTCTTCTTCTTCTTTGAATCATCAGAACTATAATCCTGGCACTTCTTCTTCTTTGATTCCTTTTCCCACTTAGGACAATCTTGAATGTAGTGTCCAGGTTTCTTGCATTTGTGGCAGAGTCTCTTCTTGTAATCATGGGATGAGGAATCTGATCTCAAGTCACCACCTCTTGAGGATTTACCAAAGCGACCACGTCTTGAGAACTTTTGGAACTTCCTCACGAGCATTGCTAGCTCCTGGCTCAGTTCTTCAGGGTCACCAAGGCTGCTGCCAGAATCTTCACCTTCAGATTCAGACACTGCCTTGGCCTTCAGAGCCCATGATCTACCATAACTTGGTCCATAGAGATCTCTCTTCTCAGCAAGCTGGAACTCATGATTGTTTAGTCTCTCGAGGATATCAGCGGGATCAAGTGACTTATAGTCTCCATGTTCTTGTATCATCAATGCCAAGGTATCAAATGAGGAATCAAGCGATCTCAGCAATTTCTTCACCACCTCATGGTCGGTGATATCAGTGGCACCAAGTGCTTGAAGCTCATTTGAGATGTCAGTGAGGCGATCAAAGGTTTGCTGAACATTTTCATTGTCGAGTCTTTTGAAGCGGTTGAAGAGATTGCGAAGAACGTCAACTCGAGAGTCACGCTGTGTTCAGACTCCCTCATTGACCTTGGACAGCCTGTCCTAGATAAGCTTAGCTGTCTCCAAAGCACTCACTCTGCCATACTGCCCTTTGCTCAGATGGCCACATATGATGTTCTTCGCTTGAGAGTCGAGTTGCTTGAATCTCTTCACATCAGCAGCGTTGATGGTAGGTGTGACAGAGGGGACGCCATTTTCCACAACATACCAGAGATCATTATAAATTGCCTCAAGATGCATGCGCATCTAATTCTTCCAATAGGGGTAGTCTGTCCCATCGAAGGTAGGACACCCAGCAGAAACCTTGATCATACCTGCGGTCGACATAACTAAAACACCAGGCGGTTAAACCAAAATCACACAGAACAGGGGAGTACCTTTCTCTGATACCAATTGAAAGTGCGTTATATCGAGTAGAGGGGGGTGAATAGGCGATTTTTATGAATTCTTCACTGAGGAATTTCAGGGTGAGGAAATTCTTGAATGAAGAACTACTTGCAGCAGAATAAGTACTCAGAAGTAAACAAAACAGAACATGAGCATGGTATTCATGATAAAATGAAAACAAGCACATAGTACAGAAAGCGTAAACACAGGATAAACAGAATGAAGACAAACAAACTGATGAAATTGAAGTGAGGAAATTGAGAAAGTCTTCAGTCAAAGTCTTCAAACATATATGAACAAGCACACAACACAGAAATGAGGAAATGGAAGGGTTGAGGAAATGGAACCAGTTAGCTCGGTGAAGACAATGATTTGGTAGACCAGTTCCAACTACTGTGACAGTTGTACGTCTGGTTAGGGCGGCTAGGTATTTAAACTTGAGGACACACAGTCCCGGACACCCAGTCCTAAACACACAGCTCAGGACACTTAGTCCTCACCGTATTCCCCTTGAGCTAAGGTCACACACACCTCGCCCAATCACTCGTGGTAAGTCTTCAGGTGACTTCCAAACCTTCATAGACTTAGTCACTCGGCGATCCACAATTTCCTCTTGGATGCTCTAGACCATGACACCTAACCGTCTGGAAGATGCACAGTCTTCAAAGGTAACAAGCGTCGGATCCACGCAGCATCAATCTCTTTAGTGATGCTCAATCACTTGGGGTTTGTAGGTGTTTGGGTTTGGGTTTTCCTCACTTGATGATTTTCACTCAAAGTCCTCGGAGGATGGGATGCTCTCAAATGACAAGTTTTAGTTTCTCTCGGAGCAGCCAACCAGCTAGTGGTTGTAGGGGGCGGCTATTTATAGCCTAGGGAGCAGCCCAACATCATAAGACATAAATGCCGTTCAATTATATGACTGTTAGGTGGGTAGATATTTTGGGACAGATGGCGCATAGCATAGCAATGGTCGGAATTTTCAGTATCAGATTCCTTAGGGCTATCATGATCCTCACTGTATAGATAATCCGCACTTGCGAATTCCTAACTCCTCAGTCAGAACAAATTCCTCAAAGACCAGAAGAACTTCATCTCTGTCACTGAAGAAATTTGACTGAACTGTACAAGATTTCCAATGGCTTCACTCGAAGGGATTGGTAGACGTAGGATTTGAGTTGAGCATCACATGGAAATTTTTCCTAAGTATTTCCTCGACCCCCTTTAAAAGTACGGTGTTTCCTATGACTCAAGAAAGATAAAAAGAAACTATGAAAACAAAAGTCTTCACGCTCCATGTTCCTCGAATGAATACCAAGTCTTCAGTATTACACCGATTTATTCACTTTCAAAGTCTTCAGAAAGTCTTCAGAAATCCGAAGTCTTTAGTCGAAGAACTTCATTTTTAGGGGTCGACTTTCTTTGTTAATATCAAACTCCTCATAGACTTATCACCTGTGTACACTCATAAACGCATCAGTCCCTTAACCTATAAGTCTTCAATACACCAAAATCACTAAGGGGCACTAGATGCACTTACACCTTGTTCTTTGAACAGTTCACCTACAGGAAGTTAGATTTGTGAGGCACATGTGTAAATAGGAGTTAAACATGTGATCTGATCGCATATATATAACATACTTGATACTTTGGATCAGACCAGTGTTTAACGAGGCTTCTCCAGTCTTCATCCGATATATTTTCCACTAGAGATGTTTGGGCAAGTTCACTATTAGCCTTGCCTTCAAAGTGAGTTTTCCTCAAGTTTTATCGATACTGTCGCAGAGCAGACTCGAAAACATGGGTGCAAGCTTGTCTGGTTGCATCATCATGGCTATCCAACTTGAACCTCATTTGTTGAAAATTATGGGAGTATCATTATCAGCAACCTAGAAAGTATAGGACAGAGCAAGACGATATTACTAGTTTCCATAAATAACCATACTTATAGATAAATGGTCGAGGAAGGTGTTGAACTGGGTTTCGTCTTTGTCATTCTTGTACTGAATCCATGTTGGGAGGATACGTGCATGACACCTAACGGCAACCGTTGCCTCTGATACTGACTTGGCTAACTCTGTAGCATCACGTGGCCTTTTTAAATCTGCCTCAAAATGGATCTCCATTCTTCCTCCTCTAGATTTAGTTAACCTATCGAGCATTATCCCTGATGTTTGTTTCCTCTTGCGCCTAGGTGCTAGTCCAACAGCGAACATAGGAAGTCTTAGTGTACATCAAACTGTGAGACTACATATAAAGAAGCAGGCAACTGTAACTTGACTCCATCAGCTACCTTCTTGCTGTTGAAGCTCACAAAGTTCATCTGATCCTGCCAACTCATCTTGTGTCAAGAGTGTGTCGAAAGTAGTGTCAGGTGGCAAGGGAGATTGGGAACGTGCTGCTAGCTGAGTTGTCAAACGAGTAACTCGTGCAACTGGTGGTACTGTGGAAGGTGTTGCAACAACTAGGGTTGTCGCTGCTTGTTTGGACGCAGCTATTAGTTTCTGTTTGGCTTGTTTTGCAGCTCGTGTAGCACGGGATACCACGTTTGTACAATTTTCCGGTGGACTTTGACCTTCTATTGCTCCATCAGTACTAGCAGAATCTGCATAATTCTTCGGCTTCCATTTCCGTGTGTCCTTTGTACTAACACCATCCCCTGTCATTCTATGTTCCTTCCTCTTTCTCTATGCCATGTTAAGTCAAGACGACAAGAAAAAAGGAATAAAAAATTAGTTCTTCAGAACAAATTGATGCGTGATACAGACGAACTGAACTTTGATGTTAGACAACCACATGATAGGAGGATGTAATATGTATGAAAAACAGGACGACATGAGATAATCAGAACTATGATGTGTAAACTAAGCAGAAGGCATTTCAATAAATTAGAAGCAGTGCAATGGAAGGTAGACACCATATGAAAGATGCTACAAATCTTGCTCTGCCAAGTTAACATTGTCTCATCATAACTGGCGTTTAAACAAATGTGAAGCAGTACAAGAAATAAATCATATGCAAGATGCAAACAACATCACACTACCAAGTTAAAGGCCTCTCATCATTAGTGCCATTACATATTCACAACATTGCATATTCAGAGCATATGATGTGTAAATTAAGCAGAAGACATTTCAACAAATTAGAACCAATGAAAGATAGACACCATATGTAAGACACAATGAATATCACTCTACCAAGTTAAAATTGTCTCGTCATTAGTGCCATTTCAACAAGTTAGTAGTACAAGCTAGAAAATAACGCGAGATGTAAACTATATCAGACTCCCAAGTTAAACATGTCTTGTGAAAAGTGATTTTTGCACAGTACACAACAGTAGTACTTTGATGTAAGAACATGGTGTGATAGATAGATATTCTATGTTCTAGAAACAGGAACACGTGTCATATTCACAAGTATAATGTGTAAAGTAAGCAGATGGAATTCAACAAAATTAGACGCAATACAAGCTAGACATCATACATAACACGCAACCACATATAACAATGCCATGTTAGAGGGAGCACCTGTGATGGTGGAGAAGGGGGAACATCATCATCATTAACACAGCTACTTTGAGTGTCTATGCATGTGTGGTCTTCCAAATCTTGTTGGGGGGATGGCCGAGTAGAATGTGTAGAGGCCCTCCGTTTGGAAGAAGCACCTTTATCCACTGCCTTGCTAATTTCCTTCTGCTTTATTGATTTTGCATTGTCAAGTAAAACCGACAAGAAAAAGCAATAAAATTCACTCTTCAGAACTCATCATGCATGATACTGACAATCACTACCTTGATGTAAGGCAAACACATGATACGAGGATGGAATATGTATGAAAAAACAGGACAACATGGCATATTCACAACTATTTGTGTAAACTAAGCATAAGTAATTTAATCAAATTACAAGCAATACAAGTGAGACACCGTATGCAACATGCAAGACAATATCACACTACCAAGCTAGAAAAAGCAGCTGGGGTGCCGGTTTCGCCGGAAGACAGCCATCAGTCCCTGCCTTATTTTTTCCTTCCTATTTCTTAATTGTATTGCCTTGTCAAGTCAAACCCACAAGAAAAATGAATAAAAATTCACTTGTCAGAAATCATTGATGCAGGATGCTGACGAGCACTACTTTAATGTAAGGCGACCGCATGATAGGACGGTTGAATGTGTAAGAAAAAAGGACAGCATTGTATATTCGCAGCTATGATGTGTAAACTAAGCAGAAGGCATTTCAACAAATTAGAAGCAAAGAAAGCTATACACCATATGAAAGATGCAATGAATATCACTCTACCAAGTTAAAACTGTCTCGTCATAAGTGTCATTTCAACAAATTAAAAGTAGTACAAGCTAGAAAAGAATGTGAGATGTAACCTATATCACACTCCCAAGTCAAACGTGTCTTATGACAAGTGATTGTTGCAGGTTACACAACAGTAGAACTGTAAGAACATGGTGTGATAGACATATATTGTATGTTCTAGAAATAGGAACACATGTCTTATTCACAAGTATAATGTTTAAAGTAAGTAGATGGAATTCAACAAAATTAGAAGAAATACAAGCTAGACATCATACATAACATGCAACCACATATAACAGTGCCAAGTTAGGAGCACCTGTGATGGTGCACTAGGGGAGACGTGCTCATCATCAACACAACTACGTTGAATGTCTATGCATGTGTTGTCTTGCATATCTTCTTGGGGAGTGGCGGAGTAGAATCTGTAGAGGCCCTCCGTTTGGAAGGAGCACATTTATCCACTACCTTGCTAATTTCCTTCTGCTTTATGGATTTTGAATTGCCAAGGAAAACCGACAAGAAAAAACAATAAAATTCACTCTTCAGAACTCATTCGTGCATGATACTGACAATCACTACATTGATGTAAGGCAAACACAAGATACGAGGATGGAATATGTATGAAAAACAAGACGGCATGGCATATTCACAACTATTTGTGTAAGCTAAGCAGAAGCCGTTTCAAGAAATAAGAAGCAATGCAAGCTAGACACCACATGAAAGATGCAACCAATATGACTCTGCCAAGTTAAAAGCATCCCAACATAAATGGCGTTTCAACAAATTAGAAGGAGCGCATGCTATACATCATATGAAAGATGCAACCAATATCACACTGCATATACTAAAGGTGTCTCGTCATACTGATAGATGCAGGATACAAAAAAACAATAGTTTGATGTAAGGACATGCTTAATAGATAGATGTACTATGTACTAAAAACCGGAAGGCATGTCATATTAACAGGTATAATGTATAAACTAAGCAGAATAGCACATGCAATTTAACCAGATTGGAAGAATTACAATCTAGACACCATATCCAACATGCAACCACATATCACGCTACCAAGTTAGAGCAAGCACCTGCGATGCTGGTGTATGGGAGGCTGACACTGCGTTCTTTAAAAGAGCATGTTTTCTCACAGTAACCCACCGGCATGACTGTATCATCATAAGTGATTGACGAGGGATACACAAGAACATTAGTTTGATGTAAGAACTTGGTTAGTAGACAGATGTACTAGTATGTACCAAAAACAGGAAGGCATGTCATATTCAAAGGTATAATGTGTAAGCTAAGCAGATGCAATTTAACCAAATTGGAAGTAATACAATCTAGACATCTGGCTGGAGTGGTGAGCATGATCATCGAGGACCTGAGAGCCTGGTGGGAGGCGAGCTTCTTCGCCACCATCATGGATTTTCAGTTGGCTTGCAGGTGATGTTTGTCTGTGCTGGGCTTGTCAGTGGCTCGGCAAGTGCCTTGACTAGCTATTTGTCTTCTGGTGCTCCCGGGATGGTGGTTCATGTAAAAAATATATTTCCTTATCTTAATAAAGACCGACTTCGGCCTTTCGAATACAAGCTAGACAACGTATGCAAAATGGAACCACATATGACACCGCGAAGTTAAATCAAGCACCTGGGATGGTGGTTCATGGCGAGCGAGATCATCAACTCCAGAGCTATGTTTACCGTCTCCATCTATTGAACATGCAACCTTTAAAACGCTGGAATGTGTCTTGCCTGCCAACAAAGAAAACAACAGCGGCTTCTCTCTTTTATTTCGTGCTTCTGTCAACAGTTTGGCAGAGTCTGAAATACCCATGCATAAAAAACCAATAGTGAGAGTATGGGTGAAGTGTGTGCAGAACTAGTGCACTGTAAAAGTAGCAGATAGCAGTTGGCTAAAAAATAAATGACAGGAGACATATGATAGCTCTACAACTGTAATATCCCTAACCTTGCTATGCACTTGGACTAGCTTGCTTGCTGCATCATGTCTAAATTTATTTGAAATTTGAAATGGGGGTGATCAAACCCTAGCATTTTGAAATCCAAATAGGTCCAGTTTAAAAAAAGGCATTCAATGAAACCAAAATGTTTTCATCAATGTTTGGTAATTTTGGCAAGGCTTTGGGTCGAAACCAAAAATAGTGAACATTTTTGTGGAGTATTCTGGGCATTGAATTCGCCCTATAGTGAGTCGTATTACAATTCACTGGCCGTCGTTTTACAACGTCGTGACTGGGAAAACCCTGGCGTTACCCAACTTAATCGCCTTGCAGCACATCCCCCTTTCGCCAGCTCATTGCATGGCAAACAAAATTAGATTCTACTCCGTATGATTTTGTAATATATGAGCACATGGATGGCTGGAAAATGTAGGTACTCCACCAGCACACCACCACATGTGGTCCTATCAAAATAACAGTCGACTAAAAATAAATAGGCCAGTCGATTTTGTTATGAATCGTCCGATCTACAAGGAACGGGCAGATGGCCTTCGTCTACCTCCCGCCAGTCACTGTTGAAGATCTTTCTTGAACCGCCAGGGACCACCGACCCAGACCCCTGCCTCCACCGCGCCACCCTCCCCTCGACCTCACACCACTGTCGTGCTTGGCAGCGCCCTCCCGATCATCCCTTTAAGCCCGTCCGACCTCCAGATCGGGCGCTAGCAGCTCCTAGGCCCCACACACCCCTAAGATAAACACCGAGGCGCTGCTTCCCCGGTGTAATAGGCGGACTAGAGCCTGTTACGCCGGCGAATGCTTCCTTTAATTGGGAATCAACTGACCAGGAATTGAAATCCAGGGGGCGATGGACCTCTAGCTAAGGTGAAATGGTACATGAGGAGAAACCTTGTGCATCGCGAGTTACTAGGAACATCTAGTATCAGGAAGAAGGTGTAGGAAGAAGTGGTCAACTAGTGTCTTCTATGGGATGAATATCGTGCAAGCAGACACGTAAGATTTGCATGAATAAGGGAAGAGGAGTACCATTTCTGGTTGCCAATGTTGTGTCATCCTGATGTCGCGGCGATTTTCTTCTTTTTACTGGGGAACCGATGTTTTGGAGGAGGGTGGAGCCTTGGACGAACCCATGGCCAAATTGTTGACTATGTTGTGGTGTTGTCTGTGGGCGGAGGGGAAGCAGATTCGAGGCGGTGAAGGACAGTGTAGCAGGAACAACTCTAGTGCGGTGGATAGTGGCGACATTGGAGTGGCAGCGGTGAGGCGCAGGACGGCGTGGTTGAACTGGCTCGGGTGCGGTGCACGTCGGCGTCCCAGAGGCAGCTCGGCCTTGGCTTCAACTACTAGCCGTGGAGGGCGTTGCGGTTGCGGTGGACGACAACGTCGGGGTATCGGCTCCAGCGTGATGGAGGAGGGTCGCGGTTGATGGGTGGGATGGGGTGGCAGACGGACGACGTCGGGATTTCGTGGCTGGTGGACAGGTAGTTTTGGCGCCCACATAGTACGAATGGGTAATTGTATGGGGGCGGGGGGAGCTAAGGGGGAACCATGTTCCGGTCTAGGACGTGCTTGTTTTTGGATTTTTTTGAACAGATTGGACGCGCGTGTTTGAAATTTGGGGTAAGTACAAACTTTTCCCCCCTCTTAAATTTCGGACCGACTGCGGTTCGGGGGTAGGACAGTAATCCCAGGTGTCCTTGTCGGCGTCTTGGGAATGGGGGTACCCAGACTTGCCTGCCTGCGGCCCAGGGCGTGGCTGCACTAGCAGCCTGGTACGGCCCATCTTCATCAACCAACACTCAAGACCCTCGCGAGGGGCCAAGCCTCGCGAGGCGGACAACACAAGACCTCCTCAGGGGAAACCTCACTAGACAGGTTCGTGAGGAGCAAAGAGATCAAGGCAAGGGGAACCTCGTGAGGTTCCCATGACGTGAGCCATTACGACCAAGGCCAGGCGGGCGCCAGCGGGCGTAGGGTGCCAGTTTCCTCTTTGGTGCTAAAGAGGCAAGTGCAGGCGAGGAGTCCCGAGGCGTTAGGCAAAGGTTTCCATATCGGTGAAACGAGACCAAGACCAGCAAGACGGCAAGACGGAGGTCATCACGGAGCCCACGACGGCGTCACCACCAGAGCCTTTGGCAGGCAAAGACCACCTTTTGTCAGGATAACTTATACTCGTTGTCCCCCTTCAAACTGGCCGTTGTGGGATCCCTTCCCGCCTAATATTAGGGGAGAGGACTCGGGCCTCTAGTAAATAGGGCGTAGCCCCCACCGGTAGGGGGGGGGGGGAGACCGGATCGGCTCATTTGGAGACGGATCACTCAGTTCATCCCCAGCCACACAAGCTCATCGAGCTCAAGAACACCGCTCCTCAAGAGGTTGTTCTTCCCTTGTACTTGTTCATCCCCAGCCTACAAGGCAATCCACCACACCACACTGGACTAGGGTATTACACCAGAACGGTGGCCCGAACCAGTATAAACTCTTGTGTCCCTTGTTCCTTGGGTTCGGCGAGCTAGGCTCTGAGATCATTGCGAGAGCGTGAGTTAGGGGGAGAGATCTTCGTGCGCACCCCAGTGTTCGAACCTCTTAGGTTTGCCAGAACCCGTAATTCAACATTTGGCACACCAGGTAGGGGTGTGCCGAGGTTTTTCACCCCATCGACCGACCTGTCGTCTCCCCGCGTTTTCGATGTCCGATGATACATCTCCAACGTATCTATAATTTTTGATTGCTCCATGCTATATTATCTACTGTTTTGGACAATATTGGGCTTTATTTTCCACTTTTATAATATTTTTGGGACTAACCTATTAACCGGAGGCCCAGCCCAGAATTGTTGTTTTTTTGCCTATTTCAGTGTTTCGGATAAACAGAATATCAAATGGAGTCCAAACGGAATAAAATCTTCGGAAACGTGATTTTCTCACCGAACGTGATCCAGGAGACTTGGACCCTACTGCAAGGGATCAAAGAGGTGGTCACGAGGGTGGGGGCGCCCCCCTAGGGCGCGCCCCCTGCCTCATGGGCCCCTCGATGCTCCACCGACGTACTCCTTCCTCCTATATATACAAACGTACCCCCAAACGATTAGAACAGGAGCCAAAACCCTAATTCCACAGCCGCAACTTTCTGTATCCACAAGATCCCATCTTGGGGCATGTTCCGGAGCTCCGCCGGAAGAGGGCCGTCATCATGGAGGGCTTCTACATCATCCTAGCCCCTCCGATGAAGTGTGAGTAGTTTACCTTAGACCTTCGGGTCCATACTTAGTAGCTAGATGGCTTCTTCTCTCTCTTTGAATCTCAATACAAAATTCTCCCCATCTCTTGTGGAGATCTATTCGATGTAATCTTCTTTTTGCGGTGTGTTTGTTGAGACCGATGAATTGTGGGTTTATGATCAAGTTTATCTATGAATAAAATTTGAATCTTCTCTGAATTCTTTTATGCATGATTGGTTATCTTTGCAAGTCTCTTTGAATTATCCGTTTGGTTTGGCCAACTAGATTGGTAGTTCTTGCCATGGGAGAAGTTGTAGCGACCAGACCTCAAACAGTCTGATCTCTGTGCTCCGGTGTCATCCCTGGATCAGTAATGCTGACACCACACAGTACTCGGAGGATTTATAGCAGAGTAGCAATCACACACTTATTACATCGAGTGTCTCAAAAGAGAACTCATTACAATAAATATGGCTTAAGGCCATCTAATAACGATAACAGCGGAAGGCTTGGAAGATAAGTGAGTCCATCAACTCCAACGGCATCACTGAGTATAGAACCACGAACTAAAACTCCTTAATCATCGTCTGAAAAGTCTGCAACATTAATGTTGCAGCCCGAAAACGGGTCAGCACATGGAATATGCTGGCAAGGTAACACATAGAGAGTAATGGAATGAAATAGCTATACTATATGCATATTTGGCTGGTCGAAAGCTCTATGGTTACAGTTTTTGCGTAAAGCCAATTTTTCCCTACTTCAAAGAAATAAATTTGATTTAACTATCATGGTAGTTGTTAAACATTGAGAATGGTTGACAGCATTCTCAATCCCAATTAAGCATCATCATTAAACATAACCCAACAAAATTAATTTTAGAGTAACATGTTGAGATTCACATGATAATCCAAGTACTAGATACTCAAGATGTCCATAACCGGGGACACGGCTAACCATGATTAGTTTATTACACTCTGCAGAGGTTTGCGCACTTTTCCCCACAAGACTCGATCGCCTCCATTTGGTTTCTCGCACTTCATGGTGTTTGAGAAGACGGATGACCGAGACATAGTCTTTCAGAAGCGCTAGCACCTTATGATCGGGTAGACCGTACCACCTACATCCCCTACATCTGCTAGTCTACCACTGCAAGAGTTCGCACGACTTAGTCAACTATGCTAGAGCCCTAATAGCTTGTGGCTGCACACGAAAGTTTCTAGTATGAATAGTCTCATGATCCCTTTGAGCCTGGGTGGCGGTCCAAAAGAAAACAGGCAAGTCCTGGAATACCCAGGTGCCTCAATCCACCCAGATGTGTGTTTAAGTTGCCACCTTAGATAAACCATTAATTAACAAAACTCACATCTGTCATGGATATCACCCACCCAATCCACGTCTACTGGCATAGCATGGCATAATAAGCAAACATAGAAGTAACTCCCAGAGGTTTGATAATAAACAGGTAATAGGTACTACCTCAACTACTTCCCATCCCACAATTTAATTAGATCCTAATCATGCAATGTGTGAGGATTGATCTAATGCAATAAAACTGGGTAGTAGAAAAGGTATGATCAAAGTGTTACTTGCCTTGCTGATGATCCGGGAAACCTAGCGATTCGAAGTAACAAGCGGCGCACTCCGGGTATTCTATCGCAAACAAACAAACAAGCATATAATAAGTACTCATATAATGCACGGGTAAAACTCAAATAAGAGATCTAACCAGAAGGTTCAACTTAAGAACTCCGGTTGGCAAAAAGAATCAAATCGAACGAAGCAACGAAAGTCAAACGGCGAAAGAAAACAACTTCATTCTACTAATCTAGATCTAGGGAAAATTTTGTAGTAGCAAAATCTTGTTTAAGTTGGTTAAATGGATAGAGGGTTTCGAGACAAAACTCTAGGCGCTTGAATCGCCTGATTCCGATAAACGAGCGAAAAGTTATACTAAAACGAAAATCGGATCAGGAATCGCGATCAGAAAAATCGCGGATTTAATCCGAGAAAAAGAAAAACGACGAACGTTTGTTAGAATGAACGAACGGACGAATGCTCGCTATTTAAATAAACTGGAAAACCAATCTATTTAAAAACCGAATCTAAAAAAACCAACCAAAAAACCGAACGGTTTTTCGAAAAAAAAAATAAAAAAACCGGCGTGGATTTCGAGGTGGCGGCGGACCTCGGCGAGCGTGCGGCGGCGCGGGTGGCGGCGGGTGGCGGCGGGTGGCGGCGGGGCACGAGGCTCGAGGCGGCTAGGGTTTGCCCGGGCGGGCTGCCCCGGCTTATAAAGCCCGCCCGGGCCGGTGTCCAGGTCGGACACGGCCCGTAGGTCGGTGCGCAATTATTATTTTTAAAATATTTACGCGCAGAAGAAAAATAAAAAGAAATATTAAACGGACTCCAAAAATTCCAAAATAAATTTGCACGGGCTTCTAAAATCAAGCCGCACAAGGTGAACATTTATTTGGGACCTAAATGCAATTTTGAAAAACGCACATTTTTCCTAAATTCAAATAAAACACCGAAAAACTCCGAAATAAAATCTTATTTGATCTTATTATTAAATCCTCAATATTTCTTTATTTTGGGAAAGTCATTTTATTCCCTCTCTCATATTTTTGTAATAGAAATAATTGATGATAAAATAAAATCAAATGATCTTATTCTCAAAATTTGAGAAAACTCAAATATGAAAATAACGAAATCCTCAACTCTCTCCGTGGGTCATTGAGTTGCATAGAATTTCTAGGATCAACCAAAATGCAAAATAAAATATGGTATGCAATGATGATCTAATGTATAACATTCGAAATTGAAAATTTGGGATGTTACAAACCTACCCTCCTTAAGATGAATCTCGCCCTCGAGATTCGGGTTGGCTAGAAAATAGGTGAGGGTGGTCCTTGAGCAAATATTCCTCTCGCTCCCAGGTGGCTTCATCCTTCGTGTGGTGGCTCCACTGAACTTTGCAAAACTTGATAACCTTGCTGCTGGTAACTCGGCTGGCAAACTCGAGGATCTTAATTGGTTTCTCCTCGTAGGTCAAATCGTTATCCAACTGAATAGTTTCCAAGGGCACTGTGTCTCTCAAAGGTATGTCAGCCATCTCCGCGTGACATTTCTTTAACTGAGAAACGTGGAACACATCATGAACTCCTGACAATCCTTCGGGCAATTCCAATTTGTAGGCCACTTCTCCAATACGCTCCAAAACTCGATATGGTCCTACAAATCGTGGTGCTAACTTCCCTTTAACTCCAAAACGCTTTGTTCCCCGAAGTGGAGATACTCGAAGATAAGCTCTGTCTCCGACTTTGTAAACTGTCTCCTTGCATTTAGAATCTGCATAACTTTTCTGTCTGGACTGGGCTACCTTGAGCCTATCGCGAATCAACTTCACCTTCTGTTCAGACTCTTTAATCAAGTCAGGTCCAAACAACTGGCGGTCTCCAACTTCGTCCCATGACAACGGTGTCCTGCACCTCCTTCCGTACAAGGCTTCGAAAGGGGCCATCTTCAAACTGGTTTGGTAACTGTTGTTGTAAGAGAACTCTGCATATGGCAAATTATCGTCCCAACTAGATCCATAATCTAGCGCACAAGCTCTCAGCATATCCTCCAAAATCTGATTTACTCTCTCGGTCTGTCCATCTGTCTATGGATGAAAAGCTGTACTGAATTCTAGCCTGGTTCCCAAAGTTTCATGCAAATGCTTCCAGAACTTTGAGGTAAACTGGGTTCCTCTATCTGATACGATACTCATTGGAACTCCATGCAAACATACGATCCTGGTCATGTATATCTTTGCCAACTTAGCACTGGTGTAAGTGGTCTTTACTGGGATGAAATGAGCTACTTTTGTCAATCAATCAATTACAACCCAAATCGAGTCATAGCCTGAACGAGTCCTGGACAATCCCGTGATAAAATCCATGCCTAGCTTATCCCACTTCCATTCAGGTATCGGCAATGGTTGTAACAATCCCGCTAGCTTCTGATGCTCTGCCTTTACTCTCTGACATACATCATAAACTGCTACATACTCTGCAATATCCTTCTTCATTCTGGTCCACCAGAAAATATCCTTCAAATCCAAATACATCTTGGTATTTTCTAGGTGAATCGAATACGGTGAGTCATGTGCCTCTTGCAAAATCAACTTCCTGATCTCCGGGTCATTGGGCACGTAAACGCGGTCTTCAAACCATAGGGTGTCGTGCTCATCCTCACGAATTCCTTTGCTAAGTTTATCCTTTATAGCAGCAATCTCTTTGTCAGTTTTCTGAGCTTCCTTGATTCTATCCATCAAAGTTGACTGAATCTCCAATGCTGCTACATAGCCTCTCGGAACTATTTCCACACATAGTTCACGAAGATTTTCTGCTAACTCCTTGGGTATTTCTCCCATCATTAACGTATTGACATGGCTCTTATAGCTTAATGCGTCAGCTACTACATTAGACTTTCCGGGGTGATAATGCAATTTCATATCATAATCCTTGATGAGTTCCAACCATCTCCTTTGTCTGAGATTCAACTCCTTTTGTGTGAAAATGTACTTCAAACTCTTATCATCCGTGTACACCTCACAATGGTTTCCAATGAGGAAATGCCTCCATGTTTCAATGCATGCACTATGGCTGCTAACTCCAAATCATGTGTGGCATAATTCAACTCATGAGGCTTCAGTTGTCTTGAGGCATATGAAACAACTCTCCCTTCCTGCATAAGCACTGCTCCAAGTCCTCAACATGAAGCGTCGCAATACACCTCATAATCTTTGGTCTGGTCTGGCAAAATCAACACTGGTGAGGTAACCAAACGTTTCTTCAACTCCTGGAAACTAGCCTCACATTCCTCCGTCCATATGAACTTGGTATCTTTCTTTAACAACTCAGTCATAGGCTTCGCAATCTTTGAGAAATTCTCAATAAATCTTCGTTAGTATCCTGCGGGTCCAAGAAAACTCCGGATCTCTCCAACTGTTGTTGGGGCTTCCCACTTGGTCACGGTATCAACTTTAGTGGGATCAACTACTATACCTTCTCCAGATATAACGTGTCCGAGGAATCCTACTTCCTTCAACCAAAACTCACATTTGCTGAACTTGGCATATAATTGATGTTCTCTGAGCTTTCCAAGTACCAAACGCAAATGCTCCTTGAGCCCCTCTTCATTCTTCGAATAAACCAGGATATCATCAATGAACACTACGACGAACTTATCCAAGAACTCCATAAACACTTTGTTCATCATGTTCATAAAATAGGCAGGTGCGTTAGTCAGACCAAATGACATAACGGTATACTCGTACAGCCCATACCTGGTGGTAAAAGCTGTCTTCGGAATATCCTGTTCTCGAATCTTCAACTGGTGGTATCCTGATCGCAGATCGATCTTGGAAAATACCTTAGCTCCTTGCAATCGATCAAACAGATCATTGATCATTGGTAGTGGGTACTTGTTCTTGATCGTTACTTCATTCAATCCTCGATAATCAACAACCATCCTTAACGATCCATCCTTCTTCTCCACTAGAAATACTGGCGATCCCCACGGCGAAGAACTTGGGCGAATATATCCTTTATCCAGTAACTCCTTAATCTGCTTCTTAATTTCCACCAAATCCTTTGCTGGCATCCTATATGGTCTCTTAGATATTGCCCCTGTGCCTGGCAATAGCTCAATCAAAAACTCAATATCTCTATCCGGTGGCATGCCTGGCAACTCCTCTGGAAATACTTCAGGAAAATCCCTTACCACTGGTACTTCCTCCTGCACAACTCCTGTTAGGCAATTTACTTGAGTCCTCTTTGGCACATGCCGGGATACATACTTGATCCTTCTCCCTTCTGGGGTGGTAAGCAAAATTGACTTACTAGCACATTCAATATTCCCTTCATACTTTGATAACCAATCCATGCCTAATATCACATCCAATCCTTGAGATTCCAATACTATTAGGTCTGAGGGAAAAACATAGTTACCAATCCTTAATGGTAACCGATCACACCATAGACTAGCCACATACTCTGCTCCAGGCGAGGTTACTAACATGGGTGACCTAAGGGCTTGGGTTGATAGGTTATACTTATCCACAAATCCCCTTGAGATGTATGAATGCGATGCACCAGTATCAAAAAGAACGAGTGCAGTAAATGACTTAACCAAAAACTTACCTATTACTGCATCGGGCTGAGCTTCAACCTCCTCCACGCTAACGTGGTTCACCTGTCCCCTGTTGAAAGGGTTCGGCTTCTTTCCAGAACTTCCATTCCCATTTTAGCCTTCAGGACATTCATTGGCATAATGTCCGGTCTTCTGACACTTAAAGCAAGTGACTTGGCTCAGGTCCTTCTTTGCTGGGGTTGATGGGTTGGTGCGATTCTGGCCGTTGCTTCCTCCATTGCCATTACCATTCTTGGTGCCATTGTGGTTGTGCGAGCTACCTCCTCCATGGGTATGCTGAAAATGTCCTCCCGGTCTAGGGGTAAAACATGGTTTCTGCTGAGCTCCTGAATTGTACTTCCCTTGTCCATACTTCCTCTTGCGATTCTCAATTTGCTGCTGCTTCCCTTCAATCATAAGAGCACGATCTACCAACTCCTGGTAGTTGTTGAAGGTGGCTACCATCAACTGCATGCTCAACTCATCATTCAGTCCTTCCAGAAACTTCTCCTGCTTAGCTGCATCCGTAGCGACGTCATCTGGGGCATAACGTGCTAACTTACTAAAGTCCTCCACATACTGGCCAACTGTCCGTCCTCCTTGGCGCAAGTTGTGAAACTCACGCTTCTTCATGGCCATAGCTCCTGCTGAAACATGTGCAGTACGAAAAGCCTGCTGAAACTGGTCCCATGTGACAGTGTCGACAGGGAAAGTGGCTGTGAAATTCTCCCACCATGATGCTGTGGGTCCTTCTAGCTGATGTGCGGCAAACTTCACCTTCTCCGCATCTGTGCATCCTGCTGTGGTCAACTCCCTAGCTGTCTTGCAGAGCCAATCATCTGCTACTATCGGCTCAGTGCTACTGGAAAACACCAGCGGATTCAGCCTAAGAAAACGGGCTAAGTGGTCAACAGGTGGTGGTGGTGGTGGGTTGTTGTTGTTCCCCTGATTCTGATTCTGGACTAGCAACTGCATCAATGTGTTCTGCTGCTGGATCAACTGGGTGAGCTCCGGTGGAAAGGCAAATCCGGGGTCACATCTAGGAGGCATCTGAGGGTTTAGAAAAGATGAGATGTAAGAATAGAGGGGGTCTAAAGAGAAAACAGTACCCATATGCACATGAGGCAAAACAAACAATTCACTTCATTCAATCAAACAAGGGCATACAATCGATATCGATCTATCTATCACAAAAGTGCTCGGACTACTATATTTACATGGTGGACTACTACTACTGATGAGGTGGTCTACTAGAAATATTCTTCAGTTGCAGACTCCATGATATCTGCTCCAGCTTCATCAACATAGTCATCATCGCTACTATCTAGATCCGAGTCGGTGTCGTCGATGATGATGTAGTCGTCCGGGCTAATCTCCTTGGGTTCTTCGTCTCCCTCTACTGGCGTAGGGCCTCCCATAAATATTCCAATCTTCTTGATCAGGTCGTCATTCTTCTCCACCAATACTTCAATTTCTTCTTCATAATCTTCACGTGTAGCCTTGAGTTCTTCCTCCAGTTCCTTGATTCTTGTCTTAGCTTTCTTCAGATCTATCATGTCGGCGCACATCTGGTTCTCCTGTCGTCGAATGTGCTGGTTTAACTCCTGGATAAAAGCTGCGATTGATCTATCCTTCCTGGTGCTGATCATCTCCCAGTGTTCATCTCGGCGCCCACAAATCTGGTAGATAGTATCCTTGAGATCCTTGCGGTAGACTTCTCCAATGCGTCGCATGGCGATGTGAGCTGCCATGCTCCTTCCTAGACTCCAAGTTGGTGCATCAAAAGAAAACTCTATGGGCTCAGTGACTGGCATGAACGTCCTTCCTGGAACTTGAACTTGAATCATCCAGCGCTCTCCTTCAGGTAAAGTGGCGTTGTAGGTTCCTGTGAAGCTTGGTACTCCTATGTTCAAGTATCGAGTGACTTCCTTCATGTGACGTCCAAAGGGTGTATCTTCATCCGGTTGCGTGAACTTGTTCCTTGCATCCGCCATCCTAAAGAGTAGAAAAGATGAGAAGTCAGAAAAGAAGAGAGTGAGTAGTGATCTAGGTCTTTAGCTTAGTGGTTGTGTCCTACAGTCAGCGTGTGCTCTGATACCATCTCTGTAGCGACCAGACCTCAAACAGTCTGATCTCTGTGCTCCGGTGTCATCCCTGGATCAGTAATGCTGACACCACACAGTACTCGGAGGATTTATAGCAGAGTAGCAATCACACACTTATTACATCGAGTGTCTCAAAAGAGAACTCATTACAATAAATATGGCTTAAGGCCATCTAATAACGATAACAGCGGAAGGCTTGGAAGATAAGTGAGTCCATCAACTCCAACGGCATCACTGAGTATAGAACCACGAACTAAAACTCCTTAATCATCGTCTGAAAAGTCTGCAACATTAATGTTGCAGCCCGAAAACGGGTCAGCACATGGAATATGCTGGCAAGGTAACACATAGAGAGTAATGGAATGAAATAGCTATACTATATGCATATTTGGCTGGTCGAAAGCTCTATGGTTACAGTTTTTGCGTAAAGCCAATTTTTCCCTACTTCAAAGAAATAAATTTGATTTAACTATCATGGTAGTTGTTAAACATTGAGAATGGTTGACAGCATTCTCAA
This sequence comes from Triticum urartu, assembly GCF_003073215.2. Lineage (NCBI taxonomy): Eukaryota > Viridiplantae > Streptophyta > Magnoliopsida > Poales > Poaceae > Triticum > Triticum urartu. The sequence continues at coordinate 419,876,986 of NC_053024.1, forward strand.
TCCCAATTAAGCATCATCATTAAACGTAACCCAACAAAATTAATTTTAGAGTAACATGTTGAGATTCACATGATAATCCAAGTACTAGATACTCAAGATGTCCATAACCGGGGA